>NC_073412.1:4436751-4584251 GCF_028641065.1 Leucoraja erinaceus | reverse complement strand
GTAGACAGGCACAGAAAGCTGGAGTAACTCTTAGAATAAAGGGGAGGTCATTTAAGACTGAGGTGAGAAAAAAACCTTTTCACCCAGAGAGTAGTGAATTTATGGAATTCCCTGCCACAGAGGGCAGTGGAGGCCAAATCACTGGATGGATTTAAGAGAGAGTTAGATAGAGCTCTAGGGGCTAGTGGAATCAAGGGATATGGGGAGAAGGCAGGCACGGGTTATTGATAGGGGACAATCAGCCATGATCACAATGAATGGCGGTGCTGGTTCGAAGGGCCGAATGGCCTCCTCCTGCACCTATTTTCTACGTTTCTATGTTTCTAAATCAGCGGTAGACAAAAATTCTGGAGAAACACAGCGTGTGAGGCAGCAGCATCTATGGAGCGAAGGAAATAGGCAAAGTTTCGGGCCAAAACCCTTCTTCTGACCGAACCAGTGGGTTTTTGTAAGGGTACATGTTGGTGCACTGTACCAGCCACCGTGGACGTCTCTTAGCGCTAATGGCAGGTACTCGGGAAGACTCGCTAACGGCAGGTAAGCACAGGAAGACTCGTGAAGATTTTTCAACGTGATGAAAAATGTCCACGAGAGCCCCGAGTACCGACGAGCGGACATTACCGTAAATCTCCGAGTTGGAATCAGGGCAAACTCGGGGAGAGCTCTTGGAATGAACTCGTACAGTGGGACAGGGATATTATCTTAAATAAAATCCCCAGCCCTGGCAATGTTTTCTCAAGTAATATATTCCATACAGAGTTCATGCTGATAACCTCAAAGTCACTCAGTTTGTTTACGCAAGAGGCAAAGCTGAGAGGAGCCCGGCCCATTACCTAAACAAATCTCTGCAAATGCTGACCAAATGGAACAATTGAGCAGCTGATGACAAGTTATTGACCTGAAATGTTAACTCTCTCTTCTCTTCTTCAGAACGGAGACGAGGAAACACTTTTTCCACACAGAGAGTTGTGAGTCTGTAGAATTCTCTGCCTCAGAGGGCGGTGGAGGCAGGTTCTCTGGATGCTTTCAAGAGAGAGCTAGATGGGGCTCTTAAAGATAGCGGAGTCAGGGGATATGGGGAGAAGGCAGGAATGGGGTACTGATTGTGGATGATCACATTGAATGGCGGTGCTGGCTCGAAGGGCTGAATGGCCTACTCCTGCACCTATTATCTGTTTTCTATTCTCTATAGTCACTGTTTGGCATGCCAGGCTTATGCCAGCAATCCCTCTCATTTTTGCCCATTTTCTAGACCATTTGATTTCCTTTGAGCAGGTAGGTCTATTTGTCTTTTCATTGGGAAGGCACAGAGGCTGCCTCAAAAAGGCTGGCAGCATCATCAAGGACCCACACCATCCTGGCCACACACTCATCTCCCCGATACCTTCAGGTAGAAGGTACAGGATCCTGAAGACTGCAACGACCAGGTTCAGGAATAGCTACTTCCCCACAGCCATCAGGCTGTTAAACCTGGCTCGGACAAAACTCTGAACATCAATTGTTTAAGAAGCAACTGCAGATGCAGGAAAATAGAAGGTACACAAAAAAGCTGGAGAAACTCAGTGGGTGCAGCAGCATCTATGGAGAGAAGGAAATAGGCAACGTTTCGGGCCGAAACCCTTCCGGGTTTCGACCCGAAACGTTGCCTATTTCCTTCAGGGTTTCGACCCCGAAACGTCACCCATTCCTTCACTCCATAGATGCTGCTGCACCCGCTGAGTTTCTCCAGCTTTTTTGTGTACCTCTGAAAATTAATAGCCAATTATCTGTTTATTTGCACTATCAGTTTATTTATTCATGTGTGCATATATTTATATAATGGTATATGGACACACTGATCTGTTCTGTATTCATTGTTTAAGAAGGAACTGCAGATGCTGGAGAATCGAAGGTACACAAAAAAGCTTTTTAAACTCAGCGGGTGCAGCAGCATCTATGGAGCGAAGGAAATAGGCAACGTTCCCGGGCCGAAACCCTTCATAGATAAACATAGAAACATAGAAATTTTATGTGCAGGAGGTAGTAGGGGTGAAGGGGGGGAAACTTCGGCCCTTCGAGCCTGCACCGCCATTCAATATGATCATGGAGCTGGGGTCATCCGTCTCGGTATCCCGTACCTGCCTTCTCTCCATACCCCCCTGATCCCCTTAGCCACAAGGGCCCAAATCCAACTCCGCTCCAAAATATAGCGGAGCAATGAACTGGCCTCAACTACCCTCTGTGGCAGAGAGCAGCCAGAGATTCATCACTCTCTGTGTGGAAAACAACCGTTCTTCTCATCCTCAGTTTTAAAGGATTTCCCCCTTATCCTTAAGCTGTGACCCCCTGTCCTGGAGGTAGGGGACATCGGGAACAATCTTCCTGCATCTAGCCTGTCCAAAAAGCCCTCCAAGAATTTTTAAGTAAGTTTCTATAAGATCCCCTCTCAATCTTCTAAATTCTAGAGAGTAGTAACAGAAGTTGACCGTATCCGGGTCAGTCTTTCTTCATACGCGACAGTCCTGACATGACCAGGAAAAAGTCTGGTTTTCGGACCGTCTCTGCACTCCCTCTAAAAGGTTGGCAATAATATATGGACCTTCCTCAGATTCTGGATTCATGCCTACTATGTTCTGTTGTGCTGAAGCAAAGCAAGAATATCATTGTTCTATCAGGAACACATGACAATAAACTCTCTTGAATCTTGAATCTAAAACACTCTTGACTCCACCAAATGGGACGGCCTTTGGATTCTTTGGAAAGGTACATCAGTCTGGGCAATGCACCAGATAGAGTCTCATTCCACCAACTAAATACATGGCTCATATTGAGATGGCAATATAAAAACATGACATAAGCCAATTTTCTTTCGCTCTTACCTCTTGTAAACGCCAGGTGGTACCATGGTGGCGATAGATTTCAATGAGGCAACTTGAAACTCAGGCGAGATCCCAGGGTCGATAAACCTCTTGTAATCTGTGGAACCCAGCTTCTGGTTAGTAAAGGCAAACTTGCAGTTTTTTAAAAATCCCTTACGATGGAAAAATCCCTTCACCCGCACCTTACCTGTGTAATTGGGTAAATGCTGTCCCAGGTGCTGAGGTAACCATTCGTACAGTGCGATGTTCTGCAGAATAAGAATATGGTTTAGTGGGGACTCATGAAGAAAAGCAACGATTTCAGTTTGTACGTGTACAGTGGTTTAGGCCACTCATGTTTAAGACTGAGGTGAGAAAAAACTTTTTCACCCAGAGAGTTGGGAATTTGTAGGATTCGAGCCAGCACCGCCATTCATTGTGATCATGGCTGATCGTCCCCTATCAATAACCCGTACCTGCCATCTCCCCCATATCCCTTGACTCCACTAGCCCCTAGAGCTCTATCTAACTCTCTCTTAAATCCATCCAGCGACTTGGCCTCCACTGCCCTCTGTGACAGGGAATTCCACAAATTCACAACTCTCTGGGTGAAAAAGTTTTTCCTCACCTCAGTCTTAAATGACCTCCCCTTTATTCTAAGACTGTGTGGTCCCTGGTTCTGGACTCGCCCAACATTGGGAACATTTTTCCTAGCATCTAGCTTGTCCAGTCCTTTTATAATTTTATATGTTTCTATAAGATCCCCCCCTCATCCTTCTAAACTCTAGTGAATACAAGCCTAGTCTTTTCAATCTTTCCTCATAATGACAGTCCCGCCATCCCAGGGATCAATCTCGTGAACCTACGCTGCACTGCCTCAATCACAAGGATGTCCTTGATATTAGCGACTCACCTCAATGTTCGCTAATACATAAACTGAGGAAAGAAAACATGATTTTTATAGGTGAGGCTAACACTAAAAACTGTTGTCGTATTAGTTCTAGACTATTACACTGTTGAGTCTCATTGTCTGAAACTCATTTTCACCCAGCCCACAGCTGTTTCCTTCATCATCGTAACGTTTTTGCTTGTCTTTCATTCATTTATAGACAATAGACAATAAGTGCAGGAGTACTGGACTCGCCCAACATTGGGAACATTTTTCCTAGCATCTAGCTTGTCCAGTCTTTTTATAATTAGAAACATAGAAACATAGAACCATAGAAAATAGGTGCAGGTGCAGGACCCCTTCGAGCCTGCACCGCCATTCAATATGATCATGGCTGATCATCCAACTCAGTATCCCGTACCTGCCTTCTCTCCATACCCCCTGATCCCCTTAGCCACAAGGGTCACATCTAACTCCCTCTTAAATATAGCCAATGAACTGGCCTCGACTACCCTCTGTGGCAGAGAGTTCCAGAGATTCACCACTCTCTGCGTGAAAAAAGTTCTTCTCATCTCAGTTTTAAAGGATTTCCCCCTTATCCTTAAGCTGTGACCCCTTGTCCTGGACTTCCCTAACATCGGGAACAATCTTCCTGCATCTAGCCTGTCCAACCCCTTAAGAATTTTGTAAGTTTCTATAAGATCCCCTCTCAATCCCCTAAATTCTAGAGAGTATAAACCAAGTCTATCCAGTCTTTCTTCATAAGACAGTCCTGACATCCCAGGAATCAGTCTGGTGAACCTTCTCTGCACTCCCTCTATGGCAATAATGTCCTTCCTCAGTTTTGGAGACCAAAACTGTACGCAATACTCCAGGTGTGGTCTCACCAAGACCCTGTACAACTGCAGTAGAACCTCCCTGCTCCTATACTCAAATCCTTTTGCTATGAAAGCTAACATACCATTCGCTTTCTTCACTGCCTGCTGCACCTGCATGCCTACTTTCAATGACTGGTGCACCATGACACCCAGGTCTCGCTGCATCTCCCCTTTTCCTAGTCGGCCACCATTTAGATTATATATGTTTCTATAAGATCCCCCCTCAGTGTGTGTGTGTGTGTGGGGGGGGGGGGTTGGTATTTGACTCCTCTTGGCTTCAGCCTGCCTTACCTGGAACGTGGCAAGTACCCACTTTCTTGCATGCTGGAAAATATCTTCGTCTGACCAAGAAGGGTTGCGAGCTTCAAACTGGTCGGCCAGGTGATTGTGGTAGCGGAACCAGATGATGTTCTCCGCCAGGATGAATGGGTTTTCATTAACTCCTGCATGTCCAAAGTCTAACGCAACATGTCATGAAATAAGAACATGGGTAAACAAACAGCACCTCTTTCTTAAAAACACCAGGCAAACCCCCCAAGAACAATAGACTCCTCCATCGACTCCTTTAAGTCGAGGCTCAAAACCTCTTTCTACTCCCTAGCATTTTTGAGTCCCTATGAGATGGGCGCTGTAAACAGTGTATGTATGTAGTGTTAGGTCTGTGGACCATTGTATGTATCACATTCGGACCTGCACTGATGTACAGCACTTTGGTCAACGTGAGTTGGTTTTAAATGTGCTATACAAATACAATTGACTGACAATAGACAATAGGTGCAGGAGTAGGCCATTCGGCCCTTCGAGCCAGCACCGCCATTCTACGGACTCCCACGGCCTCCTACAGACATTCTCCGAGTTTGAATCAAGGGGAAAACTCGGGAGAATTCGTGAATAACTCGGAAAAATGTGACAGGGGCTGTAATCTATTTTAGTCTAGTTTAGACAATAGACAATAGACAATAGGTGCAGGAGCAGGGCATTTGGCCCTTCGAGCCAGCACCACCATTCAATGTGATCATGGCTGATCATCCCCAATCAGTTCCCCGTTCCTGCCTTCTCCCCATATCCCCTGACTCCGCTATCTTTAAGAGCCCTATCTAGCTCTCTCTTGAAAATATCCAGAGAACCGGCCTCTGAGGCAGAGAATTCCACAGACTCACAACCCCCTGTGAGAAAAAGTGTTTCCTCGTCTCCGTTCTAAATGGCTTACTCCTTATTCTCTCCATATCCCCTGACTCCGCTATCTTTAAGAGCCCTATCTAGCTCTCTCTTGAAAGTATCTCTTGAGGATCCCAGGTCCCTGCCAAACAGGTTCAGTTTTTACATTCATCGTAACATCAATTTTGGCTGTACGTCGAAAAATATGCTGAAATCACTTTATTCGGTAACTGTGTTGGAATAATGGCTTCAAAGGCATGGAAGAGTGGTAAAAAAGAACTAGGGTCATGAGTGCAGAGAGATCGGAAACTTATTCCGCCACTCTTTGTAACAAATATATGCACATATAAACATTGGATATTAATATTTAGCAGTATGTGCAGGAAGGAACTGCAGATGCTGGTTTAAACCGAAGGTAGACACAAAATGCTGGAGTAACTCAGCGGGACAGGCAGCGTCTCTGGAGAGAAGGAAATGGTGACGTTTCGGGTCGAGGGATCAAGAGATCAGCAAAAAGCTAGATGGATATTTTTAAGGCAGAGTTCGACAGATTCTTGAATTAGTACGGGTGTCAGGAGAATGGGGTTAGGAGGGAAAGGTCGATTAGCCATGATTGAATGGCGGAGGTGTTTTATCATTAATGTTTTATTATTATTAATATTAGTGTTTTCTGAGTCATTCGTAACTGTCAATGGATGTCATGTTGTTACTTGCGGGCGGAGCACCAAGGCAAATTCCTTGTATGTGAATACTTGGCCAATAAACGTACTTATTTAGACTCGATGGGCTGAATGGCCTAATTCTGCTCCTATCGCTTTTGAGCTTAGGAAAAGTGAAACCAGGTCCTGCCGAAATGCGGACTAATTCGCACTGATTCATAATGCATTAAATAAGCCTATTTTCAACCATGCCATGATCTATGTTTAAAAAGGAACTGCAGATGCTGGAAAAATCGAAGGTAGACAAAAATGCTGGAGAAACTCAGCGGGTGCAGCAGCATCTATGGAGCGAAGGAAATAGGCAATGTTTCGCACCGAATCACGGAAGGAAATAGGCAACGTTTCGGGCCGAAACCCTGAAGGAAATAGGCAACGTTTCGGGACGAAACCCTGAAGGAAATAGGCAACGTTTCGGGCCGAAACCCTGAAGGAAATAGGCAACGTTTCGGGCCGAAAGCCTGAAGGAAATAGGCAACGTTTCGGGTCGAAACCCTGAAGGAAATAGGCAACGTTTCGGGCCGAAACCCTGAAGGAAATAGGCAACGTTTCGGGTCGAAACCCTTCCGGGTTTCGACCCGAAACGTTGCCTATTTCCTTCGCTCCGTAGATGCTGCTGCACCCGCTGAGTTTCTCCAGCATTTTTGTGTACCCATGTCATGATCTAATTGTCCAACCACTGTGAAACTGAGTTCAATGTTATGAATTCACCGTAGAAACCGCGTAGCCCGGTGTCACCGTTAGAAGGATCAGGATGGTTCCACATCATCAGTTTTCCCACGCTGGGCTTGGGAAGTCGGGGATCACGGCCGGAAGCCAGCCGGCCGTGCGAGAAATTCCGCAACTCGTCACTCCAGGAGTGAGAGGAACCATAAATGGAGCTGCCGTCGATCCACGCGGTTACCTCGTTGACCTGTTGCAAAGGAAACGACAAAAAAGGCTCAGCCAACTCCCGTACTGTTATCTGAACCATCCTGAGCTGCTGAAATGTGTGGGAAGATGGGGCCTCCACCCTAAACGTCATCCATTCCTTCTCTCCAGAGACGCTGCCTGTCCCGCTGAGTTACTCCAGCATCCTGCGTCTATCTTGACTATCCCTAATCAGTCCTTGCCTCTCCAAATGTGTAGGAAGGAACTGCAGATGCTGGTTTACACTGAGGAAGGACACAGTATTCAGTATTCAGTATTTATTTAATATAATTTTCACTGAGTACTTGCATACAAAGGGAAATGAAAAAACGTTACTCGATCAGTTTCCATTCAGTGTAGTTAATTAAAAAAGGATAAATACATAGAGCTTTTTTTTTTTTTTTTAATTTTTTTTTTAATTTTTTTTTAACTGTGTGTAAGTGTTCTGCGGTTTGTTTTGTGGGGGGGGGGGGGGGAGGGGGAAACTTTTTAAAATCTCTTCTCTGTACGGGAGACCCGACCTTTTTCCTGTCGGGTCTCCATTGTCGTTGGGGCCTAGCGCCGTGGAGCGGTCTCCAGCCTGAACGACCTGGAGGCTCCAGTCACGGAGCTTTTGGAGCTGCGGACTTACCATCGTGGGGCTGGCCGGTATCGGAGCGTGGGGAGCGGTGGTGACTCGCTGCTGCGGCTCGACCACGTAGCCCAGAGGTTCCAGCTGCAGCCGCAGGTCCTGTGGACTGACGGGACATCGGGAGCGCGTGGGTCCGGGTGGAGAGACTGCTTTCCGGAGCTCCCGTAACGCGTCTTGGGACTTATCATCGCCCGCCTGGAGCTTGGACCTACATCGAGAAATGGAAAACAGGGAAAAAAGACTTTGCCTTCCATCACAGTGGGTTCACTGTGATGGATGTTTTTGTAAATTGAATTGTGTGCATGTCTGTATGATATTGTCTTTGTTTGTATGGCTGTGGAAACGGAGTTTCGTTTGCATGTGTTGGTGAACGATACATGGGGAGGGGACACAGTCCGTTAACCAGTCTTATTGCCTGTGGGAAGAAGCTGTGGAGCATCCTGCTGGTTTTGCAGCTGATGGTCCAGTACCTCTTCCATGCTGGAGTAACTCAGCGGGTCAGCCCTACACTCGCCACCCTCTGTGTGGAAAAGTTACCCCTCAGATTCCTGTGACATCATTAATGTTATGCAAATTGTAGAAAGTTTTTTTTTAAGTAGTTGTAATTATTTCATCGTTCATAGTTAATGAATGCTTTTGAATGTCAGCGTTGACATATGACGGCGTTGACAGATGGCTAAGCGGGGGGAGGGTGTGGCTGTTTTGAAGTGAAAGGTTTTCCTGGTTGGTTTGTAAGTCAAGTTCCCCTAGGCTCATACTTGTAAGGCTTGGTAACATTGCAGGAGGCCACAGTTGGGCTCAGAGCTTCACTAGCAGGGCAGCACGGTGGCACAGCGGTAGAGTTGCTACCTCGGGTTCGATCCCGACTACGGGTGCTGCCTGTACGGAGTTTGTACGTTTTCCCTGTGATCGCGTGGGTTTGCTCCGAGATCTTCGGTTTCCTCCCACACGTACAGGTTTGTTAGTTAATTGGCTCGGCTTTGATTACTTGGTATAAGTGTAAATTGTCCCTGGTGTGCTTAGGCTTGTAATGTGCAGGGATCGCTGGCCAGCATGGACTCGGTGGGCCGAAGGGCGCTTTAAGTCTAAACTAAACTAAAGTAGGGTACAGGATGTTCTTGTCATATTTCTCTCCATGGAGGGCAGGAGAATGAGAGGTGATCTTATAGAGGCGCATAAAATCTAGAGAGGAATAGATCGGGTAGATGCACAGAGTCTCTTGCCCAGAGTAGGTGAATCGAGGAGCAGAGGACGAAGGTTTAAGGTGAAGGGGGAAAGATTTAATAGGAATCTGAGCGGAAACCTTTTCACACAAAGGGTGGTGGGTTTATGGAACAAGTTGCCAGAGGAGGTAGTTGAGGCTGGAACTATCCCAACATTATAGGAACAGTTAGACAGGTACATGGATAGGATAGGTTTGGAGGGATGTGGACCAACACGGGCAGGTGGGACTAGTGTAGCTGGGACATGTTGGCCGGTGTGGGTGAGTTGGGCCAAAGGGCCTGTTTCCACACTGTATCACTCTACGACTCTAAGATAATAAGTTCATGACGATGATAGATGTATTAGGTTTCGAAGAACTGCATATTTCAACGGTGAAGTCAACACCTTTGAGTAAGTGCCTGGTCATTATCTCATCGCCCTTGATGAATAGAAATACATTTCCGTATATAATGGAATATTCTCTAATTTCAAGTAACCCTTGTGTTCTGTCTCTCTCCGTCCCATCCCCACCGTAGACGCCCTATGAGTTTTGCTGTCAATAGGCAAAAATGCTGGAGTAACTCAGCGGGACAGGCAGCATCTCTGTAGAGAAGGAATGGGTGATGTTTCGGGTCGAGACCCTTCATCAGACTACAGGGCCTGTCCCACTTGGGTGTAATTTGCGCGTCATTTATGCGACATCATTTACGTGTCACGCCGCATGACATGCACGTCGTGATGCGCGCATGGTGCGTATTACCCGCGCACGGTGCGTGGTGACATAGGCAGTGACGCGCGCAAATGACGCTCAAGTGGGACAGGCCCTTTAGAGTCAGGGGAGAGGAAAACTAGAGGTATGGGAAGGTAGATGAATGAATCAGAAATGGTGGAGCCCACAATGGTCCATTGTTGGCTTGGAGCGAGGTGATAATGAATACGATACGATTAAATTTTATTCACCCCGGAGGGAAATTGTCTGCCGACAGATGATTAAAGTTCATGAATACAAATGGTGGAATTAGCAAGAGGATTAGCATGGGGGAAGGGACAGAGAGGGAGGGAATTCAAGGGTTACGAAGTTAGGGAAATCAATGATTATGCTGCTGGGCTGCAAGCGATACAGCGTGGAAACAGGCTCACCGAGCCCTCCCCAACCATCATTCTCTCGTACACACTAGTTCTATGTTTGCGTCCACTCCCTGAACACCAGGGGCAATTTTTAAAGAGCACAGCGTATAAATGTGGAGGAGAGAACTGCAGATGCTGGTTTAAATCGAAGATTGACACAAAATGCTGGAGTAACTCAGCGGGGCAGGCAGCATCTCTGGAGAGAAGGAATGGGTGACGTTTCGGGTCGAGACTGGTTCTCTGGTTCTTGATTTCCTTTTACTCTGCGTAAAAGCCTGTGATAAAGGTTCTCGAAGCGAAACGTCAATCATTCCTTCTCTCCAGAGATGCCGCCCAACCTGTTGAATGACTCTGTGTTTCAGAAGGAACTGCAGATGCTGGAAAATCGAAGGTAGGCAAAAATGCTGGAGAAACTCAGCGGTTGAATGGCGGTGCAGGCTCGAAGGGCCGAATGGCCTACTCCTGCACCTATTTTCTATGTTTCTAAGTCTAATATTTTCTGTTTACCTGTCTAGATGTGTCAAGTCTACCTGTTGAATGACACCAGCATTTTGTGTCTATCTTCGATTTGAACCAGCACATCTTTGGAATGTGAGAAGAAATTTGTCACAGTGAGAACGTGCAAACTCCGCACAGACAGCACCCGAGGTCTGGATGGAGCCCGGGTCTCTGGCGCTGTAAGGCAGTGTCACCCCGCCTCCCCACCACATCCCTCGTTACCTGGATCCTTGGGTTGTTGGGGCTGTGTCCCGAATACTTGTCCCATCCTCTCCGCCGAAACTGCAACCTCACGCTTTGCGTTCCGTTGGGATCAAAGACCGAGTCGCCACTTGGGATGGGAATGTCGAGGAATTCCGGCGGGCAGGCTGGATGCCTCGTGTCCAGGATCTCACTTATCACGTGATAACCTGCGCAAGCGTGGAAAAAGCAAGTCAATAAACAGGGACTTGGTGAGACCACACCTGGAGTATTGCGTACAGTTTTGGTCTCCAAATCTGAGGAAGGACATTATTGCCATAGAGGGAGTGCAGAGAAGGTTCACCAGACTGATTCCTGGGATGTCAGGACTGTCTTATGAAGAAAGACTGGATAGACTTGGTTTATACTCTCTAGAATTTAGGAGATTGAGAGGGGATCTTATAGAAACTTACAAAATTCTTAAGGGGTTGGACAGGCTAGATGCAGGAAGATTGTTCCCGATGTTGGGGAAGTCCAGGACAAGGGGTCACAGCTTAAGGATAAGGGGGAAATCCTTTAAAACTGAGATGAGAAGAACTTTTTTCACACAGAGAGTGGTGAATCTCTGGAACTCTCTGCCACAGAGGGTAGTTGAGGCCACAGTTCATTGGCTATATTTAAGAGGGAGTTAGATGTGGCCCTTGTGGCTATGGGGATCAGGGGGTATGGAGAGAAGGCAGGTATGGGATACTGAGTTGGATGATCAGCCATGATCATATTGAATGGCGGTGCAGGCTCGAAGGGCCGAATGGCCTACTCCTGCACCTAATTTCTATGTTTCTATGTTTCTATGTTTCTCCTCATGACCTGCGTGGGTTTTGTCCGAGATCTTCGGTTTCCTCCCACACTCCAAAGACGTCCAGGTTTGTAGGTTAATTGGCTTGGTCTAAATGTAAATTGTCCCTAGTGTGTGTAGGATAGTGTTAGTGTGCAGGGATCGCTGGTCGGCATGGACTCGGTGGGCCGAAGGGCCTGTTTCTGCGCTGTATCTCTAAACTAAACAGTAGCTTAACCCTGTCATCTCTCATTAAAAACACAACGGTGAATGGTCGCTTAAGCAGTAACAAATCCCACATTCACACGCGCTCCAGGAAGATGCCTCTCCTAAATGTTTTACTCAAATTTTTTTTGCATCGGTCCGTTGGGGGCAGTGGGATGTCAGGAGCGCTAACCTCTGACCTCCAGGTGACCTCTGACCTCTGCCCTTGGATGGGGCAAGGTGAGTTGGTAGTCCAGTCAGATTAGCTCAACCCGATCACAAGAGGTTAGTGATGGCAACCAAAGATGACTTCCTCCCATCTAGACTTTCTCATGGTCCACTCCTACCTTAGGCCAATACGTGGGGCTTCCATCGTGCACAGAAAGTGGAATCAGCTTAGAGTTTAGAGATACAGCAGGGAGACAGGCCCTTCGGCCCACCATCGAGCACCCGTTCCTGCTAGTCCTATGCCAACCAACTTTCTCATCCACTCCTCACAGACTAAGGGCAATTGACCTCCGAACCTGCACATCTTCGGAATGTGGGAGGAAACCGGGACACCCGGAGAAAAGCCCACGCAGGGTCACGGGGAGAGAATGTATAAACTCCGCGCAGCCAGCGCCTCTAGTCAGGATCGAACATGGGCCTCTGGATCTGTGACGTAGCTTCTCTACCACTGCGCCCAAGTCAGAAAAATTGCACTACTCCGACTGTATGTACATATATATATATATTTATTGCTCATTATTCTATGCTCGCTCTTCTGGGTGAGATGCTAACTGCATTTCGTTGTCTATGTACTGTACACTGCACAATGACAATAAATTTGAATCTGAATCTGAATCTGAATCTGAGAACATGCATATCAGGGACACCAACAAGATGGAATAAACTCAAGATTTCCTCTGGTCAGCAAGTGTGCAAACATAATAAGTATTCCTGTGAAGATATTGCTGCCACTTACAATGTAAATGTGTTTTTTTTGGCTGCCCTGAATTCATTAGAGTTGTGGCGTAGAAAACACTCCTTACCGAAGAACACGCTCAGTACAGTGCTGTTCTTGAGAGACTGCAATCCCGAAGATCCATTGGCGATTATATTGCTGATAACTCGTGCATTTGGCACCTCCGGCTCTTTCAAAGCCTGATAAACACCATCGGCATATCTGGCAGGCATCAGACGCATGAACGGGGAACCTGCAAATGAAACACATCTTGATCTTCAGGCATTCGTCACGGAAAATGGTCCCCATCACTTTCATTGAGGCTTGGACAGAGTGGATGTGGCGGATGCGAAAAGCCCCATGGAACATAGAAACATAGAAACATAGAAATTAGGTGCAGGAGTAGGCCATTCGGCCCTTCGAGCCTGCACCGCCATTCAATATGATCATGGCTGATCATCCAACTCAGTATCCCGTACCTGCCTTCTCTCCATACCCCCTAATCCCCTTAGCCACAAGGGCCACATCTAACTCCCTCTTAAATATAGCCAATGAACTGTGGCCTCAACTACCCTCTGTGGCAGAGAGTTCCAGAGATTCACCACTCTCTGTGTGAAAAAAGTTCTTCTCATCTCGGTTTTAAAGGATTTCCCCCTTATCCTTAATACCTCGTACCATTCCAAAATACACAATGGGAGAGGTAAACCTTTCCTGCTCAGCTGATTTTCTGACGAGATATTAGAAACATAGAAACATAGAAAATAGGTGCAGGAGGAGGCCATTCGGCCCTTCGAGCCAGCACCGCCATTCATTGCGATCATCCCCTATCAATAACCCGTGCCTGCCTTCTCTCCATATCCCTTGACTCCACTAGCCCCTAGAGCTCTATCTAACTCTCTCTTAAATCCATCCAGTGACTTGGCCTCCACTGCCCTCTGTGGCAGAGAATTCCATAAATTCACAACTCTCTGGGAGAAAAAGTTTTTTCTCACCTCAGTCTTAAATGCCCTCCCCTTTATTCTAAGACTGTGGCCCCTGGTTCTGGACTCGCCCAACATTGGGAACATTTTTCCTGCATCTAGTTTGTCCAGTCCATTTATAATTTCTATAAGATATCCCCTCATCCTTCTAAACTCCAGTGAATACAAGCCTAGTCTTTTCAATCTTTCCTCATATGACAGTCCCGCCATCCCAGGGATCAATCTCGTGAACTTACAATCACATCACAAGGATGTCCTTGATATTAGTGACTCACCTAAATGTTCGCTAATACATAAACTGAGGAAATAAAACATGATTTTTATAGGTGAGGCTAACACTAAAAACTGTTGTCGTATTAGTTCTAGACTATTACACTGTTGAGTCTCATTGTCTGAAACTAATTTTCACCCAGCCCACAGCTGTTTCCTTATCATCGTAACGTTTTTGCTTGTCTTTCATTCATTTATAGACAATAGACAATAAGTGCAGGAGTAGGCCATTCGGCCCTTCGAGCCAGCACCGCCATTCATTGTGATCATGGTTGATCATCCCCAATCAGTACCCCGTTCCTGCCTTCTCCCCATATCCCCTAACTCCGCTATCTTTAAGAACCGTACCTAGCTCTCTCTTGAAAGTATCCGGAGAACCGGCCTCCACCGCCCTCTGAGGCAGAGAATTCCACAGACTCACAACTCTCTGTGTGAAAAAGTGTTTCCTAGTCTCCGTTCTAAATGGCTTACCCCTTATTCTTAAATGTTCTATATCTCTCTACATCACAGTCTGTATCTGTTTTTTTTCCCTTTCCCCTGACTCCCAGCCGGAAGAAGGGTTTCGGGCCGAAACGTTGCCTATCTCCTTCGCTCCATAGATGCTGCTGCACTCGCTGAGTTTCTCCAGCATTTATGCGTACCTTCTATTTTCCAGCATCTGCAGTTCCTTCTTAAACTTGCTGTCAGACCCGCTGAGTTACTCCAGATTTTTGTGTTTAACTTCGGATCAAAGCACCGTCTGCAGTTCCTTCCTCCACTAAAGATATTAAATAGGTCTCTTACCAGCCGAGCCTCGTTGATGATGGGCGAGGTTGTTGAACCACCCGTCGTATCTCTGAATTTCCCAGTTGATATTATTTTGGGCATCTGAGGGAGAATAAGAGAGTTAAGGGCATGTCCCACTTTCTCGAGTTATTCACAAATTCTCCCGAGTTTTCAAACTCGCAGAATGTTCGTAACGAGTCCATAGGAGTCCGTGGATATATCGTAGCCGCTACGCCAGTCCTAGGTACTCGGGGCTATTTTTTTACTTGTGGACATTTTTCATCAAACGTCTTGGAACGGAGACAAGGAAACACTTTTTCTCACAGAGAGTGGTGAGTCTGTGGAATTCTTTGCCTCAGAGGGCGGTGGAGGCAGGTTCTCTGGATGCTTTCAAGAGAGAGCTAGATAGGGCTCTTGAAAATAGCGGAGTCAGGGGATATGGGGAGAAGGCAGGAGCGGGGTACTGATTGGGGATGATCAGAGTGACAGTGAATGGCGGTGCTGGCTCGAAGGGCCGAATGGCCTCCTCCTGCACCTATTGTCTATTGTCCTGACGTTCCTGATGCCCCGAGTACCTACGGCGGGCATAACAAGCCGCTACGATATATCCACGGCCTCCGAGGGACTCGTTTTACGAACATTCCACAAGTTTGAAAACTCGGGAGAATTGGCGAATAACTCGGGGAAAGTGGGACAGCCCCTTTATGAATGGGTGAACTGATCAGATGAATAAACCATGCATGAAGATAATATAATTGATTAGTAATATCTGTTCATGAAGAAAAGCAATTCAAATCAGAATGTACTTCACAGGGTGGAGAACTCAGGGAGAGATGGGTGTCTGGAGCATGCTGCTCAGGACAGTGGTGGGAGCAGATCAAATAGTAGCGTTTAACAGCCTTTCAGATAGGTACGTCGATAAACTGGATCTCATATGGATCTCATGCAGGTGGAGGAGATTAGTTTCACTTGACTTTAGGTTCAGCACGGACATTGTGGGCCGAATGGCCTGTTCCTCTGCTGTCCTGCTTTATGTTCTATGTATCTAAACTACGAGGAAGTAAAACTTATTTTCACAGTGAGTGACTCAGTTGAATCAGCGCTTGTTCTCATGTGGAGAATCTCTTGAGAAGAGACGGCATCAAGGTTGAAAAAGAAACAGTTCAGAGGCTTAATCCAGGTGTTGTACCAACAATGGTATTGGTCTTGGGTTAGAAGTCAAGTCAAGTCATTTTTATTTCTATAGCACATTTAAAAAACAACTCTCGTTCGCCAAAGTGCTTTACATTGGTGAAGGTACTAACGTTATTCAACAGAGGTTCATAGATTAAGTACATACATAAATACATACATATAGCCCTCCCTCAGATGACGTCAAGAAAGGCTTGGGAGTAGAGATGAGTTTTTAGTCTCGACTTAAAGGAGTTGATGGAGGGGCAGTTCTGATAGAAACATAGACAATAGGTGCAGGAGTAGGCCATTCGGCCCTTCGAGCCTGCACCGCCATTCAATATGGTCATGGCTGATCATCCATCTCAGTATCCCATCCCTGCCTTCTCTCCATACCCCCTGATCCCTTTAGCCACAAGGGCCACATCTAACTCCCTCTTAAATATAGCCAATGAACTGTGGCCTCAACTACCTTCTGCCGCAGAGAATTCCACAGATTCACCACTCTCGGTGTGAAAAATGTTTTCCTCATCTCGGTCCTAAAAGATTTCCCCTTATCCTTATACTGTGTGACCCCTTGTTCTGGACTTCCCCAACATCGGGAACAATCTTCCTGCATCTAACCTGTCCAACCCCTTAAGAATTTTGTAAGTTTCTATAAGATCCCCCCTCAATCTTCTAAATTCTAGCGAGTACAAACCGAGTCTATCCAGTCTTTCTTCATATGAAAGTCCTGACATCCCAGGAATTAGTCTGGTGAACCTTCTCTGTACTCCCTCTATGGCAAGAATGTCTTTCCTCAGATTAGAAGACCAAAACTGTACGCAATACTCCAGGTGTGGTCTCACCAAGACCCTGTACAACTGCAGTAGAACCTCCCTGCTCCTATACTCAAATCCTTTTGCTATGAATTAGTCTTGTATTGTGAGCCAGACTTCCAGTGTCGATGTTAAAACACTGCTCCTGAAATGTAGTGTCTCTGAGCTCAATGTGTGTACGTTACCACAGAATTGTAACAGTAGATCCAATTGTCCAAGTTGCATTTGATTGCGACACCTCTTTACATCCCCTCAGGTGCATTTGAAATAGCCCCACGGTAGCATTCCAAAATACTCTGCACCCATTACCAATTTGTTGGCAATACTTCCATTCACAACCATTCAGTAGCTCCTTATTCAACTTTAATTTTGCAAGAGGATGTTTTCAATAGTGGGGTAGTCTAGAACCAGAGGCCACAACCTCAGGATAAAGGACGTACCTTTAGAAAGGGGATGAGGAGGACTTTCTTCCATCAGAGGGTGGTGAATCTGTGGAATTCATTGCCGGCAGTGAAGGCCAAGTCAATCATGGATATTTTTAAGGTGAAGAGGGACAGATTCTTGATTAGTACGGGCTTCAGAGGTTATGGGGAGAAGGGCGGAGAATGGGGTTAGGAGGGAGAGATAGATCAGCCATGATTGAATGGTGGAGTACACAATGGGCCGAATGGCCTTACTCTGCTCCTGGAACAAAGGTACTTATGTTCTGGATAAAGAACCAATGTTACTTACTGACGAGGGTAAGATGGGAGATATGAAACCAGACCAAGGCCACCAGTGTCCAGATGATTGCCAGAGACATGTCCTTTTCGGGAATCTAACGATCTCACTTCTGCTTCTGAACTGTTCCCTTTCAATCACAAATGATCCACGGGAATCCTGATGAGGTAACAAGTTACAAATAGTTTACAAAACTAATCCCAGACTATTGAGTGTCTGAAGAAGGGTCTCGACCCGAAACGTCACCTATTTCCTCGCTCCATAGATGCTGCCTCAGTTTCTCCAGCATTTATATCTCCCCCCCAGACTATTGATAATCAGTTGCCAATAAAAATACGTTCCTTCCCAGCAACAAACCTTGTTATCAGATGGTTGCATATCATGTTCTAATGCATCCCATCAAATCCATGCTAACGCCCAGAGCATTCCCACCCATCCTATTAGTCATAGAGTCTTGCAGCATTGAAACAGGCCACCTGACCAACTTGCCCACACCAGCCAACATGTCTCATCTACATTAGTCCCACTTGCCTGCAATTGGCCCATATCCCTATAAACCTATCCTATCCATTTACCCATTTAAAATGTTTCTTAAACATTTTAGTTTAGTTTAGTTTATTTGTCATGTGTACTGAGTTGCAGTGAAAAGCTTGTCTTTAGTCAGTGGAAAGATAATACATGATTACAATTGAGCCATTTACAGTGTATAGATAGATACGGGATAATACATGATAAGGGAATAATGTTTATTACAACCATATAACCATATAACAATTACAGCACGGAAACAGGCCATCTTGGCCCTTCTAGTCCGTGCCGAACACTAATGCCCCTGTCCCACTTAGGAAACCTGAACGGAAACCTCTGGAGACTTTGCGCCCCACCCAAGGTTTCTGTGCGGTTCCCGGAGGTTCCCAGAGGTTTTTGTCAGTCTCCCAACCTGCTTCCACTACCTGCAACCACCTGCAACCTCCGGGAACCGCACGGAAACCTTGGGTGGGGCGCAAAGTCTCCAGAGGTTTCCGTTCAGGTTTCCTAAGTGGGACAGGGGCATTACTCTCACCTAGGCCCATCCACCTGCACTCAGACCATAACCCTCCATTCCTTTCCCATCCATACACCTATCCAATTTATTTTTAAATGATAAAATCGAACCTGCCTCCACCACTTCCACTGGAAGCTCATTCCACACAGCTACCACTCTCTGAGTAAAGAGGTTCCCCCTCATGTTGCCCCT
Source organism: Leucoraja erinaceus (assembly GCF_028641065.1). NCBI lineage: Eukaryota > Metazoa > Chordata > Chondrichthyes > Rajiformes > Rajidae > Leucoraja > Leucoraja erinaceus. Next base: position 4,565,282 of record NC_073412.1, on the reverse strand, counting down.
AAACTTTTGTCCCTTAATTCTCAAATTGCAAGGTAAAGCCAGCAAAGTCCGATCAAGGATAGTCCCAGGGTCACCAATGAGGTAGATAGTAGTTCAGCACTGCTCTCTGGTTGTGGTAGGATGGTTCAGTTGCCTGATAACAGCTGGGAAGAAACTGTCCCTGAATCTGGAGGTGTGCGTTTTCACACTTCTGTACCTTTTGCCTGATGGAGAGGGGAGGGGAGAGGGGAGGGGAGGGGAGGGGAGAGAAGGAGTGGCCAGGGTGTGACTGGTCCTTGATTATGTTGTCGGCCTTGCCGAGATAGCGTGAGGTATAGATGGAGTCGATACAATGGTGTTTAAGAAGGAACTGCAGATGCTGGAAAATCGAAGGTAGACAAAAATGCTGGAGAAACTCAGCGGCTGCAGCAGCATCTATGGAGCGAAGGAAATAGGCAACGTTTCGGGCTAAAAACCCTGATGGAAATAGGCAACATTTCGGGCTAAAACCCTGATGGAAATAGGCAACGTTTCGGGTCGAAACCCTTCCGGGTTTCGGCCCGAAACGTTGCCTATTTCCTTCGCTCCATAGATGCTGCTGCACCCGCTGAGTTTCTCCAACATTTTTGTGTACCTTCGATTTTCCACCATCTGCAGTTCCTTCTTAAACACAGATCATGACATGCTTGAAAATAGACTTATTTAATGCATTATGAATCAGTGCAAATTAGTCTGAATTTCAGCAGGACCTGGTTTCACTTTTCCTAAGCTCAAAAGCGAAAGGAGCAGAATTAGGCCATTCGGCCCATCGAGTGTAAGTAAGTAGGTTTATTAACGTTGCCTATTTCCTTTGCTCCATAGATGCTGCTGCACCCGCTGAGTTTCTCCAGCATTTTTGTGTACCTTCGATTTTTCCAGCATCTGCACAGTTCCTTCTTAAAGATATTTAGAGTTATTAGGTTCTATTATTGGCCAAAACAACATTTATTAATTTTCCGTCGGATTTAGAGTCCTTTTGAAACTGTCTGTATCCAGCCTATCCTCCCCTACGAATGCTGTTCGACCTGCTGAGTCTATCCAGTCCCATCCATTGTGTAACTGATCTCCACAAGGTCAAGTTATTGCCTTGGGGACCTCGCTGGTACATTCCAGTAAACCGTGACATTAAAACAGAAAGTGCCGGAGGAACTCAGCGAGTCGGGCAGCAACTGTGTGTGGGAGGGTGGGAAACATCGGCTTATCCACTCCCTCCGCAGATGTTGCCTCACCCGTCAAGACCTTTCTTCAGACCAAACCAATTCCCATGTGAGGCGCTTTGGTAAGTTGTTGTTATGTCAATAGGACTATCTTGTTATTAGTGATTTCAGAGAGCGAAGGCGTTGGACTTCCTTCAACTAATGTCTGTGCATCCGTGGAGGGAGTGGATAGAGGATGTTCCGGGGAAACAACCCCCCTCCCCTCCCTCCCTCCCTCCCTCACACAGATGCTGCCTTTGACCCGCTGAGATCCTCCAGCACTTTTATTCTTTTTACTCAGGAATCCAGCACCTGCAGTTTCTTCTGTGTCTACTTTCCAAGGACACCCCCCTTGTCTTTCATACGCCATCTATTCCCCGCTACACGTCCTCAAGACTTAACGAGAGGGCAAAGACAGACAGATTCCTGGCCCCAAACATCGGAGGTCCATTCCCTCCAGAGATGCTGCCTCTGCCTGACCCGCTGAGTTACTCTATCCCTTTGTGCTCGACGTAAGATTCTAACATCTGCAGTTCGGGGTCGGGCCCCTTCCTCAGACTGCGTTAAGTTAAAGTAAAAGTGGAGACACACTTAGAGGTTGAGGCAGCATCTACGCTTCGGGCCGAGACCCTTCTTCAGACCAATCTAATTCTCATGTCAAGCGCTTTGGTAAGTTGTTGTAATGTCAATAGGATTATCTTTTATCTAGATTTACTAGAATGTTGCCTGGGTTTCAACAACTAAGTTACAGAGATAGGTTGAATAAGTTAGGTCTTTATTCTCTGGAGCGCAGAAGGTTAAGGGGGGACCTGATAGAGGTCTTTAAAATGATGAGAGGGATAGACAGAGTTGATGTGGACAAGCTTTTCCCTTTGAGAATAGGGAAGATTCAAACAAGAGGACATGACTTCAGAATTAAGGGACAGAAGTTTAGGGGTAATATGAGGGGGAACTTCTTTACGCAGAGAGTGGTAGCGGTGTGGAATGAGCTCCCAGTGGAAGTGGTGGAGGCAGGTTCATTGGTATCATTTAAAAATAAATTGGATAGGCATATGGATGAGAAGGGAATGGAGGGTTATGGTACGAGTGCAGGCAGGTGGGACTAAGGGGAAAAAAATTGTTCGGCATGGACTTGTAGGGCCGAGATGGCCTGTTTCCGTGCTGTAATTGTCATATGGTTATATGGTTATCTTGTTATCGCCATTAACCTTTAGGAATTTCAGAGAACGAAGGCGTTGTACTTCCTTCAAATGACCCGTGTGTCAAAGAAACTGCAGATGCTGGTTTAAACCGAAGATAGACACAAAAAGCTGGCGTAACTCAGCGGGACAGGCAGCGTCTCTGGAGAGAAGGAATGGGTGATGTTTGGGGTCGAGGCCAGTCTGAAGAAGGGTCTCCACCCGAAACGTCACCTGTTCCTTCTCTCCAGAGATGCTGTCGGTCCCGCTGAGTTACTCCAGCATTTTTGTGTCTATCTTCTGTGCAAATTGTGGCTGGGAATTTACATAGAAACGTAGAAAATAGGTGCAGGAGGAGGCCATTCGGCCCTTCGAGCCAGCACCGCCATTCATTGTGATCATGGCTGATCGTCCCGAATCAATAACTCGTGCCTGCCTTCTCCCCATATCCCTTGATTCCACCAGCCCCTAGAGCTCTATCTAACTCTCTCTTAAATCCATCCAGTGACTTGGCCTCCACTGCCCTCTGTGGCAGGGAATTCCACGATTTGCCCTGAAACTTCACAATTCCCTGTAACACAGCGCTGGAACATGTAGAGGTGAAACAGACAGGAGACTGCAGATGCTGGAATCACAGCAACAGAAAATAAACTCAAACTGCTGAGGAATTGTCCAGACCCAAAACGTCGCCTGCCCACTCCACCCCCTCCGCGAATGCTAACTGTTTTTTAAATGTTGGGATAGTCCCAGCCTCAACGACCTCATCTGGCAGCTCGTTCCATACACCCACCGCCATTTGTGTGAAAAAGTTACCCCTCAGATTATTTCCCCTTCACCGTGAACCCATGTCCTCTGGTCCTCGATTCCCCTACTCTGGGCAAGAGACTCCGTGTCTACCCGCTCTCTTCCTCTCGTCCAGCCCATTGCTTTATGCTTTAGATAAGACAATCCAATCCAATCAGAAATTGCAAGTACTTAACGAAACGAAAGGCTAGCAATAGAGACGGGCGTATGCAAGGAACGGCAAGTGCTGGTCCACAAACAAAAGATATAAAGTGCTGGAGTAACTCAGTGGGTCAATTAGGCAGCATCTCTGGAAACATAGAAACATAGAAATTAGGTGCAGGAGTAGGCCATTCGGCCCTTCGAGCCTGCACCGCCATTCAATATGATCATGGCTGATCATCCAACTCAGTATCCCGTACCTGCCTTCTCTCCATACCCCCTGATCCCCTTAGCCACAAGGGCCACATCTAACTCCCTCTTAAATATAGCCAATGAACTGGCCTCAACTACCCTCTGTGGCAGAGAGTTCCAGAGATTCACCACTCTCTGCGTGAAAAAAGTTCTTCTCATCTCGGTTTTAAAGGATTTCCCCTTGGGAGAACATGGTCAGATGATATTGCGGGTCGGGGCCCTTCTTAAGACTGGAAGGGAAAGTTTCTTCCAACGCCAATCGCCAGGGCGATGTAACTATTGTAACTAGACTCAAAAAGCTGGAGTGACTCAGCGGGTCAGGCAGCATCTCTGGGGAGAGGTTTCGGGTCGAGACCGTTCTTCAGACCCGAAACGTCGCCTATCCATTTTCTCCAGCGATGCTGCCTGTCCCGCTGAGTTACTCCGGCATTTTGCGTGTCCCTCTTCGGTTTAAACCAGCATCTACAGTTCCTTCCTACAGTCAACTATTGCAGCTATCATACGACTCCACACCGCGACCGTCTCGGCTCAATTTGCGTGCCAAGGACACGTAAGTGGGACAGGCCCTTACCTCTAGCGCCGGACACCGCCGCCCACTGAATCAAGACCAATCTGCAACCGGCCCGTCTCATCCACAGCACAGTGACACCCGGAAAAAGTTGAAGCTAAAGAATTTGACCTGTTACATGCGAACTAGTTATTCCAGATACGACAGGCGGGGATTTGAAATCAGTTTACGCATTTGCTTTGTGTCGGGAGGAACTACAAATGCTGGTTTACACCCAAGGTAGACGCGTCTGTATCTGTCAAGCCCCTGTCCCACTTGCGCGTTACGCGACGTCTTGGTCGCGTTGAAGCGCGACGGTCCCGCGAAGGTCGCGTGCGATACCTACACGCCAAAGCATCCCCGCAGGCAAACACAAAATGCTGGAGTAACTCAGCGGGACAGGCAGTATCTCTGGGGAGAAGGGACAGGTGATGTTTCGGGTCGAGACCCTTCTTCAGATTTCAATCTTCCCGGATCACCCGATCCCGGGAGTCGTGACTCTCAGTCTGAAGAAGGGTCTCGACTCCAAACGTCACCCATTCCCTCTCTCCAAAGATGCTGCCCGTCCCGCTGAGTTACTCCAGCATTTTGTGCCTGTCTGCGCGGATGCTTTGGAAACTGAGATATGTTGCAATATTTTTGCTACCTGACCCGCTGAGTTACTCCAACACCTTCTACAATGCTCAAGATCTCTCCCCATTCCCCCACACAAATGCTGCCCCACACCCGCAGAGTAACTCCAGCACTTTATATCCCCTTTGGCAAGTCAGCATATGCAGTTCCTCGTGTCCCTGGCGCCTGCGATATCTTGGGAGATATTTGAATCCTGATTCCTCCTCTGTAACTTTTACTGATAATAAGAACAATATTTAAACGTAGACAGCGAACTACCGTAACTCAGCGGGACAGGCAGCATCTTTGGAGAAGGAATGTATGATGCCTTGGGTCTAGACCCTTCTTCAGGCTGAAATTCACGGTCTATAGATTGTTGTCTGATGAAGGGTCTCGACTTGAAAGGTCGCCCATTCCTTCTCTCCAGAGATACTGCCTGTCCCGCTGAGTTACTCCAGCTGTTTGTGTCTATCTTCGGTTTAAACTAAGTTCCCCCCCCCACAGCGATCTACATACTATTTTGTCCCCGTATCCCAGCTCCAGATTACGCGCTGTGTGTGAATCCTGGTCTAAGTACACCGGCAGAGTTCTTACCTGCAGCGCCGAGTTTCATCCGAGCTCACGCATTGACAGGTGCCGCTGAGCGGAGACGAAGATACTCTTCAAAATCCCTGGAGGAGGGTCGCTGTTACGTGTGTAGGAGGTAGAATTTGCATCCGCTACCAGGAAGAAGGCTATGCTTCAAAAATTCCCACTTTCAATTATTTACTGAATATCTGACGTAAATATTTGGGGCCAATCCCGATGAGTGGGAACCGACAGGGGGGTATAAATTGGATGGGGCTGCAGGCTGGGGACACTGCTTGCTAAGTTTCCACGGCGTCTACATTTCGCCTTCGTGGTTCAAAGCGGGACCTGAACTCTGTGGCGACTCCAAACCAACCCTGGGTTAAGGTGAGTGGATCAGAATTCATCACACACACACACACACACACACACACACACACACCCACACACACACACACATACACACATAGACACACACACACACACACACACACACACACACACACACACACACACACACACACACACACACACACACACACACACACACACACACACACATACACACACAGACACACACACATAGACACACACACACACACATAGACACACACACACACACACACACACACACACACAGACACACACACACACACACACACACACAGACACACACACATAGACCCACACACATAGACCAACACACACACACACACATACACACACATAGACACACACACATACACACACACACACACATACATGCATAGACACACATAGACACACACACATACACACACACAACACACCCACACACACAGACACACACACACACACACACACACATAGACACACACACACACACACACACATACACAGGATTGGAATTAAATTGTCGTGACATTTTCTTTTTGGAATTGTTAAATACCTGGGAGTGAAAAATTAATTGAGGACCTAAAACTATCGAAAGTTCGTCACAAAATCACTGTCCATGTAAAAGATCAAAAGCTGAAAAAACACTGCATATGGGAGACAAAGGACAGTTTTTATTGGAAGCGGTGTGGTTTAGCACAATTTGAGAGAGAGGGAGTTGGTTCATCGAAGTGTCCCTTCGGGCTGCGGCGAGCAATCCCTGGCAAGAGGTGACAATCCGCCCAACTGTCTCCTCGTTCTATAAAAGAGTTTGATGTTGCAATCTGACAAAGGTTTTTCTGTTCAATAACAGAACACGAATTGTTTGATCGGATTTGAAGCAATGTTAACGGGAAATCTCTGTTTTTTGGGCAAAACCCCAAAATGTAACGTGTTGGAAGGAGCTGCAGATGCTGCTTTTAAACTGAAGATAGACACAAAATGCTGGAGTAACTCAGCGGGACTGGCGGCATCTGTGGAGAGAAGGAATAAGTTAGGTCTTTATTCTCTGGAGCGCAGACGGTTAAGGGGGGACCTGATAGAGGTCTTTAAAATGATGAGAGGGATAGACAGAGTTGATGTGGACAAGCTTTTCCCTTTGAGAATAGGGAAGATTCAAACAAGAGGACATGACTTCAGAATTAAGGGACAGAAGTTTAGGGGTAATATGAGGGGGAACTTCTTTACGCAGAGAGTGGTGGCGGTGTGGAATGAGCTTCCAGTGGAAGTGGTGGAGGCAGGTTCATTGGTATCATTTAAAAATAAATTGGATAGGCATATGGATGAGAAGGGAATGGAGGGTTATGGTATGAGTGCAGGCAGGTGGGACTAAGGGGGAAAAAATTTTGTTCGGCATGGACTTGTAGGGCCGAGATGGCCTGTTTCCGTGCTGTAATTGTTATATGGTTATATGGTTATATGGAATGGGTGACGTTTCGGATCGAGAGTGTCTCGACCCGAAATATCACCCATTCCATCTCTCCGGAGATGCTGCACGCCCCCAAAATGTAACATGTGTAATACATTTGTAATATAAAAGGCAATCTATTTTGCAAAACTCAGTGCGTGGCAAAATTACTGGGGGAAACACTATTCAGTGTGGTATACAAAAATGCTGGAGAAAGTCAGGTGGGTGAGGCTTGTGGTACAAATTGATGCATGTATTTAGTGATTTGATTTGTAGCCTATCCATTTTATCTGGAGATGCTACCTGACCCGCTGTTACTCCAGTATTTCGTGTCTTTTCCTGTGTAAACCAACATCTGCAGTTCCTTGTTTCCAGATTTTGGTGCATATATATATATATATAAATTTGTTTAAGAGGGAACTGCAGATGCTGGAGAATCGAAGGTTACACAAAAAAGCTGGATAAACTCAGCGGGTGCAGCAGCATCTATGGAGCGAAGGAAATAGGCAACGTTTCGGGCCGAAACGTTGCCTATTTCCTTCGCTCCATAGATGCTGCTGCACCCGCTGAGTTTCTCCAGCTTTTTTGTGTAACCTATATATAAATTTAGCGTTTTTGTCCTATTTCAGACTTTCAGCATCTTTTTAATGTCACATGAAAAATTGCGCCTCTCCGCCTGAAAATAACATTATCTTGTCTCCCTCCACACGCTGCAGAAGACTTAGCCATGACTTTATTCAACGGGATTGCTCCTTTTTACATCCACGAACGAACCGCGTACGTCTTCGGCCTCACGCTGCTGGTGGTGATTCTCGTCTTCCTGGTCCTCGCCGCGACTTTCCTCATTATTCTCCCCGGGATCAGAGGGAGAGGGGTGAGTGAGACAAACCGCCCCTTCCTCAAGCGAGCCGGCATCCAACCTGTCGCCGTTACACCAAACCCCACAGACACGGCATGTTTAGTTCTCTCAATGTGTTGGCTGCATCGTAGTTCTTGGGCATCGCGAGTACAACATTGATCAGATGGCCCGAATCGCCGTCAAATACCATGTTTCCACTCGTATGTATATATTTAGACAATAGGTGCAGGAGTAGGCCATTCGGCCCTTCGAGCCAGCATCGCCATTCAATGTGATCATGGCTGATCATCCCCAATCGTTCCTGCCTTCTCCCCATATCCCCTGACTCCGCTATTTTTAAGAGCCCTGTCTAGCTCTCTCTTGAAAGCATCCAGAGAACCTGCCTCCACCGAATTCCACAGACTCACAACTCTCTGTGAGAAAAAGTGTTTCCTCGTCTCTGTTCTAAATGGCTTACTCCTTATTCTTAACAGAATCATTTATATATATATGTGTGTGTGTGATCGTGTGTATATAGGTGTATATGTATAGATGTATAAATAGGTATATATAGATATAGATATAGATATAAATATAGATATATATATATATATATCTATATATATGTGTGTGTTTGTGTATGTATATATGTATATATAGGGGTGTGTGTATGTATAATATATATATATATATATATATATATATATATATATATATACATTTACATTGCATTTTGTTGTCTCTGTACTGTACACTGACAATGACAATTAAAATTGAATCTGAATCTGAATATATATGTGTGTATGTGTATATATATATTAAATTATACGAGATGGTGTATATATATATATAGATGTATAGATATATATATGGTGTATATGTGTGTATATATATATAAAATATTATATATATTTACACACCCTCATATAATATAATATATATATATATATTATGAGGGTTTATGTTTATTTTTATATATATATATATATAATCTCTTATAATTTTTATTTAGTCAACATTAATTTCCCAATTTAAAAATTAGTTTCATCCGTTAAAAGTACTGATGAAACAACATTACAACTGCCACAGAGGGTAGTTGTGGCCAGTTCATTGGCTATATTTAAGAGGGAGTTAGAAGTGGCCCTTGTGGCTGAAGGGATCAGGGGGTATGGAGAGAAGGCAGGTACAGGATACTGAGTTGGATGATCAACCATGACCATATTGAATGGCGGTGCAGGCTCGAAGGGCCGAATGGCCTACTCCTGCACCTATTTTCTATGTATCTCTATATCTATTATTTAGCTTCCCATCGCTAATTAATGATGAAACGATTGTATAATTCGATCGGTGAAATTCTGTTTTGACCAAAGAAAACTTGTTTCCATTTTGTGAGCTTTTTTTTTCTCTTTTCGTGCAGAGAATCTATTCGTTCTGCAGAGTCATCCTAAGCCTGCTGGTTGGAGTGATAATTGTTGGTATGTAGAATCTCTGTGAAAATTATTTTCCTTTTTTGTACATTTTACGGCAGTTTACGGCAGTACCAGCAATCATGAAAATAGTTGGCAGGTCAGGCAGCATCTGTGGAGGCAATTGTTTGTGTTATTTCTTTATCCTCCTGTTTTTGAGATCTAACTGCCTGAAACCCTGACTTCCTTTCACCCAGGGGAAGGGTAGAGAGCAATCATAACATCGTAATGACTCAAAAGTCCGCATGATCCTGAAGAATTGGTTAGATTTTTTTTCTGCAGTGTAAGTACAACGTGATATGTCACCATGAATGGGCAAATATCATGCTTCACTTGAGCTCCAATGGGCAGAATTGGCACTAGTCAGACTTGGGATAACCCATTGACCCAGGTTCGATTCTGACCACGGGTGCTGTCTGTACGGAGTTTGCACGTTCTCCCTGTGACCTCATGGGTTTCGGCCGGAAGCTCCAGTTTCCTCCCACACTCCAAAGAAGTACGAATCCTAACCCTAATGGTAAATTTCCCTAACGTTTGGGATAATGTTAGTGCGCGGGCATCGCTGGTCGGCACGGACTCGGTGGGCCGAATGGCCTGTTTCCGCAGCCCTATCTCTAAAACTAAACGGGGATTAAAACCCACTTCCCCCTCCCACAACTATCAGCAAAAGAGAAAACATTTCAGGAAAGAAAAACAGCTGAGACTACGTGAGATGTAAGCAAAGCGTTTCGCCTGCTCCACTGGTTGTGTGCACTGATCCAGTCTGTTTAAGAATTGCCACAATGGCCATTGTGCTTGCTGTACAAATATCGTGGATGTGCTTTGTGAAGTGCGTTTTAAACTCCTGCCACTTGACTACACAAGGTGGCTTCACCCCGGGCTATGTGTCTTTGCAGTATTATATTAACAGGAGCATTGTTAATACAGGACTGAAAATATGCTGAGCCCAGGGTAAAAAACAACGTGAATGAAAACATAAAATGTGGTACTGCTAAAGTTCGATGCCGATTTCTTCAGTCAATCCATTTTCATCAGCAAATGCCAACGTGTCAGTGAGGTGTGACCCAGAGTTTGAATCAATTGAATCAGTATCTATCTGTCGGGGATTACTGCACACATTTCTCTACTGAGCTGAGCGGCACAATAATCCTGCCTTCCTAATGCCTGGTTGATTTTATGAGCATACCAGAACTCTGTTTAAAAACCTCTCAAGAAAGGGTTTCAACTCCTTGAATATCCAGGTGTTTGTGGATCATCCCAATCAACATTTTACTGATGAACTGAGTTGGATGATCAGCCATGATCATATTGAATGGCGGTGCAGGCTCGAAGTGCCGAATGGCCTACTCCTGCACCTAATTTCTATGTTTCTATGCTTCTATGAAAGCAAATTGTTGCATTTAGCCTTGTGTTGAGTTTAGTTTATTGTCACGTGTACCGAGGTACAGTGAAAAGCTTTTGTTGCGTCTAACCCAAGCGACTACTATAGACACGGAAGCAGGTCGACATACGCATATCACAGTCCCTCCACACTCTTGAATCTTTACTCCTGCAGTAATATTCCTTACTTTAACTATGATCTTCTTAAACTCTTCAGATCTCTTTGGTGACCCTGGGACTTCCCTTGATCAGACTTTGCTGGCTTTACCTTGCACTAAACGTTATTCCTTTAACATGTATCTGTACACTGTAAATGGCTCGATTGTAATCATGTTTTGTCTTTCTACTGACTGGATAGCACGCAACAAAAGCTTCTTGCCATTGAGGGAGTGCAGCGTAGGTTCTCCAGGACAATTCCTGGGATGACGAGACGGACATATGATGACAGAATGGATCGACTGGGCTTATGTTCAAGAAGGAACTGCAGATGCTGGAAAATCCAAGGTAGACAAAAATGCTGGAGAAACTCATTGGGTGCGGCAGCATCTATGGAGTGAAGGAAATGGGCAACGTTTCGGGACGAAACCCTGCTTCAGACTGAAGAAGGGTTTCTGAAGAAGGGTTTCGGCCCAAAACGTTGCCTATTTCTTTCGCTCCATAAATGCTGCCGCACCCACTGAGTTTCTCCAGCATTTTTGTGTACCTTCAACTGGGCTTATATTCACTGGAATTCAGAAGGATGAGAGAGGATCTTATAGAAACATATAAAATTATTATATTGACAGGCAAGATGCAGGAAAAATGTTCCCAATGTTGGGGGAGTCCAGAACCAGGGGTCACAGTTTAAGAATAAGGGGTAGGTCATTTAGGACTGAGATGAGGAAAAACCTTTTTCACCCAGAGAGTTGTGGAATTCTCTGCCACAGAAGGCAGTGGAGGCCAATTCACTATATGTTTTCAAGAGAGAGTTAGATATAGCTCTTAGGGCTAATGGAATCAAGGGATATGGGGAGAAAGCAGGAACGGGGTACTGATTTTGAATGATCAGCCATGATCGTATTGAATGGTGGTTGGACACAAAGTGCTGGAGTAACTCAGCGGGACAGGCAGCATCTCTGGAGAGAAGGAATGGGTGACGTTTCGTGTCGAGACTCTTCTCCAGTGGTGCTGGCTAGAAGGTCCGAATAGCCAACTCCTGCGCCTATTTTCTATGTTTCTATGTCTCTCACTGTACCTCGGTACACGTGACAATAAACAAAACTGATCTGATTATTCATTCTGCAGTGGTGAACTTTACCAGTGACTGGGAAGAGGGCCACGTCACAGTTAACACAACCTACAAGGCTTTCAGCAGTGAGATGATAACAGCAAGGGTGGGTCTCCAGATTGGACTGGCAGGAATCAACGTAACTCTGAAAGGTAAGTCATCTCTCGGCACTAATGGAAGTCTATATTGATTGTGAATTACCAGTAGGTCTATCATGATGCCAATGCTGGAGGACCTCACTTGGTCAATACTTTCAAGAGAGAGCTAGATAGGGCTCTTAAAGATAGCTGAGTCAGGGGATATGGGGAGAAGGCAGGAACGGGGTACTGATTGGGGATGATCAGCCATGATCACATTGAATGGCGGTGCTGGCTCGAAGGGCCGAATGGTCTACTCCTGCACCTATTGTTCATTGACATCACTGTCATGCCAGCCTCCACTACCACCCATGGACACATTTTACGAGCACCCAGCACCCTCTGTGTAATAAAACTTGCTCCACATATCTACTTTAAATTTTCGTCTTAAAGCCATGTCCTCTAGTATTTGGTGGGCATGATGCCTGAACCAAACTGGGATGGTGGGATTGACATATAACGAAATAATTTTTGGTCTCCAAATCTGAGGAAGGACATTATTGCCATAGAGGGAGTACAGAGACGGTTCACCAGACTGATTCCTGGGATGTCAGGACTGTCTTATGAAGAAAGACTGGATAGACTTGGTTTATACTCTCTAGAATTTAGGAGATTGAGAGGGGATCTTATAGAAACTTACAAAATTCTTAAGGGGTTGGACAGGCTAGATGCAGGAAGATTGTTCCCGATGTTGGGGAAGTCCAGGACAAGGGGTCACAGCTTAAGGATAAGGGGGAAATCCTTTAAAACCGAGATGAGAAGAATTTTTTTCACACAGAGAGTGGTGAATCTCTGGAACTCTCTGCCACAGAGGGTAGTTGAGGCCAGTTCATTGGCTATATTTAAGAGGGAGTTAGATGTGGCCCTTGTGGCTAAGGGGATCAGGGGGTATGGAGAGAAGGCAGGTACGGGATACTGAGTTGGATGATCAGCCATGATCATATTGAATGGCGGTGCAGGCTCGAAGGGCCGAATGGCCTACTCCTGCACCTAATTTCTATGTTTCTATGAATGGATCGACTGGGCTTATATTCACTGGAATTTAGAAGGACGGGAGGGGATCTTGTAGAACCATGTAAAATTCTTAAGCGATTGCAGGAAAAATGTTCCTGATGTTGGGGGAGTCCAGAACCAGGGGTCACAGTATAAGAATAAGGGGTAGGTCATTTAGGACTGAGATGAAGAAAAACCATTTCACCCAGAGAGTTGTGGAATTCTCTGCCACAGAAGGCAATGGAGGCCAATTCACTGGATGTATTCAAGAGAGTTAGATATAGCTCTTAGGGCTGACGGAATCAGGGGATATGGGGAGCAAGCAGGAATGGTGTACTGATTCTGGATGATCAGCCATGATCATATTAGATGGCGGTGCTGGCTCGAAGGGCCGAATGGTCTACTCCTGCACCTATTTTCTAGGTAAGTTAATATGTGCAGACTGGGGGTGGGTGGGGATGGTATTGTGTAATTGGGGAATTCAGTGCTGATATTAGAAACATAGAAACATAGAAAATAGGTGCAGGGGTAGGCCATTCAGCCCTTTGAGCCTGCACCGCCATTCAATATGATCATGGCTGATCATCCAACTCAGTATCCTGTACCTGCCTTCTCTCCATACCCCCCTGACCCCTTTAGCCACAAGGGCCACATCTTATGCCCCTGTCCCACTTAGGAAACCTGAACGGAAACCTCTGGAGACTTTGCGCCCCACCCAAGGCTTCCGTGCGGTTCCCGGAGGTTGCAGGTGGTTGCCGGAGGTTGCAGGTAGTGGAAGCAGGCAGGGAGACTGACAAAAACCTCCGGGAACCGCATGTAAACCTTGGGTGGGGCGCAAAGTCTCCAGAGGTTTCCGTTCAGGTTTCCTAAGTGGGACTGGGGCATAACTCCGTCTTAAATATAGCCAATGTACTGGCCTCAACTACCTTCTGTGGCAGAGAATTCCCACTGGCTCATAAATATTACTGGCTTAGTTTGCCCTTTGATTGCGTAAAAAGACCAGCACATCGCAAGTGTGACTTCATGTGATAAAGACATTACATCCTCAAACAGGTTTTGTAGAGCTGGGCAAGACAGTGGGAACTGAAAAATGAAACATCACTTTGCAATTAGAATTAAGTGACTTTTAAATTACAAGTAGATTGTAAATGATTAACGCAACTCAATAAATGTGGCAGTATTATTCGCAATCCAGATCTTATAAGATTACACACTGATAAGTACTGAAATGAAATCAATGAAATGCATGTAATCTAAAGTGATCATTCAGCACTGTTTGCCAACCGTGACAATGAGACACAGTGTGCCTGAGTTTGTGAACATTTCCTCTGTTTTTTTCATCTAACAGGCAGTAGAGCTCAGTTAACTTGACTGATGTTTCATAGAATGTAGGACATAGAACTGTAGAGTAACAGGCCCTTCAGCCCACAATGTCGGTGCTGAACTAACCCCCTCTGTCTGGATGTTGCCCGCATGGGTTTGTTTAGATTCGACTGGAGGTGTATTTCTTCACAAAACCATTTAGAAATTAGATAGTCGCCTTGGTAGTTCAGCCAAGGCTGGTTTAACAGTCACGGTGGCGCAGCAGTAGAGTCGCTGCCTCAAAGCAACATAACGGCGCTGGAGACCCGGGTTCAATCCCGACCACGGGTGCTGTCTGTACGGAGTTTGCACGTTTAAAAAGGCACAACAGAGGATGTACTTCCTGCGGCAGCTGAGGAAACACAATCTGCCACAGGCAATGATGGTCCAATTTTACACGGCCATCGTAGAGTCTGTCCTCACCTTCTCCATCATGGTCTGGTTTGGCTCGGCCACCAAGCACGACACCCGGAGGCTGCAGCGAATCGTCCGATCAACAGAGAAGGTTATTGGCTGCAACCTTCCCTCCATTGATGAACTGTACACTGCAAGGGCCAGGAAGCGAGCGGGTAAGATCATCTCTGACCCCTCTCACCCTGGCCACAAACTCTTTGAATCACTTCCTTCTGGAAGGCAACTCCGGACTGTCAAAGCTGCCACAGCCAGACATAAAAACAGCTTTTATCCACGAGTAGTTGCTCTACTCAACAGCCAAAAATCTGTAGCCTCCCTTTGATCTGGTATTTTGTTGGTTCACATGGTGTTTTATCATGAATGTTTTATTATTATTAATGTTTAGTGTTTTCTGAGTCATTCGTAACTGTCACTGTATGTAATGTTGTTACTTGTGGGCGGAGCACCAAGGCAAATTCCTTGTATGTGAATACTTGGCCAATAAACTTACTTACTTTCTCCCCGTGATCTGCGTGGGTTTTCTCCGAGATCTTCAGTTTCCTCCCACCCTCCAAAGCCGTGCGGGTTTGTAGGTTAATTGGTGTAAATGTAGAAATTGTCCAGTATAAAAATTGTCCAGCCTTCAGTATAGTCTCTGGTGGACTCTTCGGAAGGTACAAGGTGCAGCAGGGAAAGATGCCTATTCCTTCCTACACACTCCCCCAAATGATGCTGCCTGACCCACTGAGTTCCTCCAGTAACTTGTGTTATACCATGCCATTTTCCAGCCAAATTTCTTTGCGAATGCTGTTGCTTTTGCTGATCCCCCTATGATTAATGTGGCCCCCATTGCCATTTGTTGACAGGTCTTCCTGTGAACCAGCTGAATGAAACCATCAACTACAATGAAAACTTCCTGTGGAAATTTGAGTTAAATTACGATGAGCAAAGTCACAAAGGACTCGAACGAGGGCTTCCAAATCCGATTTTGTATATTGCTGAGAAGTTTACTTCAAAGGCCCCTTGCCTCATCAATGTACAGTACCGATTCTCTGGGCATTATGCAACAGCTATGATGTGGTAAGTAAAACTCATCATTGCATTTCAAATAGGACCATGAAAGATCAGAAGAGTTTATTAATACAAGATAATTCTCCAGCACTTTCAAAGCACTAATGGCCCTGTCCCACTTACGAGACTTTTTCGGCAACTGCCAGCACCTGTCATAGGTTGATGCAGGTCGCCGAAAATGTTCAACGTTGAAAATCCAGCGGCGACCAGAACAAGGTACGACTCTTTGGGCGACTACTCATGACCGTACAGGCTTCACCCCGCGACATGTCGCCTGTATGGCCGTGAGTCGTCTCCTCAGTCGCCCAAAGAGTCGTAGCATCTTTCTATAGCTATATTTAAGGGAGTTAGATGTGGCTAAAGGGGATCAGGGGGTATGGAGAGAAGGCAGGGATGGGATACTGAGTTGGATGATCAGCCATGATCATGTTGAATGGCGGTGCAGGCTCGAAGGGCCGAATGGCCTACTCCAGCACCTATTGTCTATGTTTCTATGTTTCTGATGGCCGCTGGACTTTCAACATGTTGGAAATTTTCGGTGACCTGCAACGACCTATGACAGGTGCCAGCAGTCGCCGAAAAAGTCGCGCAAAGGTGTGACAGGCCCATTAGAATCAAGGCCAATGTGGGGTCTTCCAAATGAAGAGAGAGTGATACAACAGTAGACACAAGGAACTGCAGATACTGGTTTACAAAACAAGGCACACAATGCTGGAGTAACTCAGTGGGTCAGGCAGTATCTCTTAGGGAATTCTTGGCACGATAGGGCGTCTTGGTCAGGAGGGGCCGAAGGGAGGTAAAACTTGAAGGGGGGTGGAAACAGGGCCCTGTGCATAGTAGATATATCTTGCGGAGATTTTGCAATGAAAAAGTTAAATGTTGACACAAGGCACAGCAGATGCTGGTGATGTTTTTACCTTCAAGTTCAAGTTCAAGTGAGTTTATTGTCATGTGTCCCTGATAGGACAATGAAATTCTTGCTTTGCTTCAGCACACAGAACATAGTAGGCATTGACTACAAAACAGGATCAGTGTGTCCATATACCATTATATAAATATATACACACATGAATAAATAAACTGATAAAAGTACAAATAACAGATGATGGGTTATTAATGATCAGAGTTTTGTCCGAGACAGGTTTACTAGCCTGATGGCTGTGGGGAAGTAGCTATTCCTGAACCTGGACGTTGCAGTCTTCAGGCTCACGATGAATAAATGTACATACACCATGGCCAGAAAGCAAAATAATGACTTTTAACTTCATAGAAGTGCTGGTACAGTGTACCAACATGTGCCATTACAAAAACCCACTGGTTCAGTCAGAAGAAGGGTTTCGGCCCGAAACGTTGCCTATTTCCTTCGCTCCATAGATGCTGCTGCACCCGCTGAGTTTCTCTAGCACTTTTGTCTACCTTCGATTTTCCAGCATCTGCAGTTCCTTCTTAAACACTGGTTAAGATAGCGGATACTGCGTTATTAACCACAATGGAATTCATTTTGCAAATATATCTAAAGTCATTTTATGCCATTGGCTGTGAATCTAAAGCCATAAAGACGTTTTGGATCGAGACCAAGAAGCATCTATGGAGCGAAGGAATAGGTGACGTTTCAGGTCGAGACCAGGAAGCATCTATGGAGTGAAGGAATAGGTGACGTTTCAGGTCGAGACCAGGAAGCATCTATGGAGCGAAGGAATAGGTGACGTTTCAGGTCGAGACCAGGAAGCATCTATGGAGTGAAGGAATAGGTGACGTTTCAGGTTGAGACCAGGAAGCATCTATGGAGTGAAGGAATAGGTGACGTTTCAGGTCGAGACCAGGAAGCATCTATGGAGTGAAGGAATAGGTGACGTTTCAGGTCGAGACCAGGAAGCATCTATGGAGCGAAGGAATAGGTGACGTTTCAGGTTGAGACCAGGAAGCATCTATGGAGCGAAGGAATAGGTGACGTTTCGGGTCGAGACCCTTCCGGGTCTTGACCCGAAACGTCACCTATTCCTTCGCTCCATAGACGCTGCCTCACCCGCTGAGTTTCTCCAGCATTTTTGTCTACCTCCAAGTTTATCTTTTGTTCTTTCTGCTTCAGGGTGGCTTTTTGTGCCTGGATCATCTCCAATATCCTCTTCTGCATGTCAACAATTGTCTACGGAGGCTACATGACCCTGGTCACGTCTGCGTTCATGATCTTTGGCGTCATCTCGTTTGCCACCACCCGCAACGTCCCTCAATGCATCATTCAGTTTGGACCAGCCACACTGAGGACGAGTCTGAGCGTTTCCTTCTGGCTAACACTGGCGACTGGTGAGCACTGCGTGTTACAGATTTTTTTTTTTCTTTTTCTCTTTTTTGTTTTGTATGGATTTATTGACATTTGATCTGTTCAATTAATTTAATCAATCTCTGTAAAGCACTTTGGTTCAAATATTGGTTTTGTTGAAAAATGCTATATATATAAACATTATTATTATTATTATTGTTACAATCCAACCTGGGTTGATCTTAAGAACGAGAGAGACACGTCTGTTCCAGAACAAATTGCTTGGACCAGAACCATCCACCAAGGCTTCTCAGTGAGGGCATACACCACACAGGCATTGTTCCTTGCCCACTAACATGAAAGGATGCCCTAAACAGGTGTGCCAAGGTGTAGACTGGCATTTCTCATGCATTCTATCACCTGCCATGCGTACCTGGAGGCAGGTAGATGACAAGGTGGTCTCAACAGTGGGGTGGCTGAAGCTCAGGGGCTTCCAGTTGTTGCCTTAAAGGGCCTGTCCCACTTGGCCGTCATTTGCGTGTCAAGTGGATGGCTCGCGAAGATTTTGTACATCACAAAATCCTGCGACGCTGCGCGCAGCCGCGCTTCACTGCTTATGTCATCACGCACCAATCGCGCGTCGTGCATCGTGACACGTAAATGATGTTGCGTAAACACTGTGTTATTAACCACAATGGAATTCATTTTGCAAATACATCTAAAGCCATTTTATGCCATTGGCTGTAAATCTAAAGCCATAAAGACGTTTTGGATCGTGACACGCAAATGACACCAAGTGGGACAGGTCCACAGATTCACCACCCTCTGGCTAAAGCGATTCCCCCTCGTTTCCATTCTAAAGATATGTTCTTTAATTTTGAGACTGTGCCCTCTGGTCCTAGACTCTCCCACCAGTGGAAGTACAGTATCCTCCCCACATTCACAATATCAGTCTAGTCTAGTTTAGTCTACTGAGCCCGCACTGAACAGCGATCCCCACACATTGCCACTACCCCACACACACACACACCAGGGACAATTTACAATGTGTACCAAGCCAAGTAACCTGCAAACCTGCACGTCTTTGGAGTGTTGGAGGAAACTGAAGATCGCGGAGAGAACCCAAGCAGTTCACAGGGAGAACGTGCACACTCCGTACAGACAGCACCCGTTGTCTGGATCGAACCCGGGTCTCTGGCACTGTAATGCCCCTGTCCCATTTAGGAAACCTGAACGGAAACCTCTGGAGACTTTGCGCCCCACCCAAGGTTTCCGTGCGGTTTCCGGAGGTTTTTGTCGGTCTCCCTACCGGCTTCCACTACCTGCAACCTCCGGCAACCTACAGGAACCGCACGGAAATGTTGGGTGGGGCGCAAAGTCTCCAGAGGTTTCCGTTCAGGTTTCCTAAGCGGGACAGGGCCATAAGGCAGCAACTCTACCACTGCGCCACCAATCTAAGCCTGTTCCACCGTTGAGGTCCTCTCCTTGAACCGTGCGTTGTCAGGAACCTTCTCTCCTTAATCCTAGCCAGGTGACTCTAGGAGAAGGGGGCATTCTCTCAGGCTCACAACTTTCCCAATGGAAAAATAACCAACTAATCGATTCCTTCTTCTCTTCCATGCAGCACTGGTGTGTCTACTGCTCGGAATTCTCATAATAGCCATGGATCACTTTATGCCGGAGAAACTAAGGGCCTTTTTCATACTGAACGGGGAGGACGATGATCAGGATGAGATGAGACATGGAATAATTAACAATTATTTCAAAGATGATTGTATAGACACTATAATTTTAAAGGTGAGTTTAAACACGGTTAATGTATCATTTTTCACTTTGTTTCCTAAATGCCACCATTTCCCCCAAAATGACACTTGCTCCAGCCTTGTTGTCCTTCAAGCATTCAGGCCAACATGCTAGTTAAATGGGGTAGATGGTCAAGATGCTTTGTTTAGTTTCAAGATGCAGTGTGGAAACGTGTACCAGTCGCCCGACAATCACCTGTTCTTCCCCGCTTTCTAATCCACTCCCTACCCACTAGAGGCAAATAAACAGACGGCCAGCGCGCGTTTGGGATGTGGGGGGAAACTGGAGGAAACCCACGGCAAGAACGTGCAAACTCCACACAGACAGCATCCTCCCGAGGTCAAGATCGAAAAGCGGGTCTCCGGAGCTGCGAGGTGGCAGCTCTAACAGCTGCATCACTATACTGCCCCTTTGCTGAGATAACCAACCTATAAAGCACTCTCTGCCTGCTGGCTACAATCTAAAGATGCTGCAATCTAAATAGAGTGTGGCTAATGGTTTGAAAGATTGAGCAACAAGGACTGTGGACGAACAACACAGAGTTGTTGGGGAAGGGATGGAGACTCAATGATACTGAAGGAATGGCCACAGTTAAATGGGCTCTTGGGCCCAACTCATTATGCCCACCAAGGTGCCCCATCTAAGCTAGTTCCATTTAGACAATAGGTGCAGTAGTAGGCCATTCAGCCCTTCGAGCCAGCACCGCCATTCAATGTGATCATGGCTGATCATCCCCGATCCTGCCTTCTCCCCTGACTCCGCTATTTTTAAGAGCCCTATCCAGCTCTCTCTTGAAAGCATCCAGAGAACCGACCTCCATCGCCCTCTTGAGGCAGAGAATTCCACAGACTCACACTCTTTCTGTGAGAAAAAGTGTTTCCTCATCTCCGTTCTAAATGGTTTACTCCTTATTCTTATACTGTGTGTGACCCCTGGTTCTGGGTTTATGTTCCACTAAATCATCCCTGAATCTTCATAACTCCAACAAATATATGTCTTCAATACTATGATTCTGAGTGTCTGCACGAGGATTTATTGTTGCCAAATCTTTTCGTTCCAGGACACAAAAAGTAGTTTCGAAAACAAGGACTTTGTTGTTTATACCTAATGTCGATCATTCCACTGGACTGAGAGGTAATTTGTTCACCTATTCTAAATGGTATCATCTCAGGGCTATTTTATGACCATGTCACTGCTGAGCTGAGAATTGTTACATGAGAATGAGAGAATGTAGAGGAAGGAACTGCAGGTGCTGGTTTACACCGAAGATAGACACAAATAGCTGGAGTAACTCAGCGGGACAGGCAGCATCTCCGGATAGAAGGAAATGGTAACGTCTCGACCCGAAACGTCACCATTTCCTTCTATCTGGAGATGATGCCTGAGTTAAGGGGCTGTCCCACTTGGGCGACCTAATTGGCGAGTTTAGAAGAGTTTAGGAGAGTTTGAAAAAAATGTCATGTTGAAGACCTCCTTCAACTATGTTGAAGACCAGCTACAACTAACTTCGGGAAAATTGGACACTGAATAGTGGAGAGTGAATACGACCTCCTTCGACCTCCCTTCGACTGATGAAGATCTACGACTACCTTATACTACCCTCGATAACCTACGACTAACGTGCCAATCTACTACGTCTAAACCTACGAGTGAAAAAGTATCGATTTCTTTCCTTGGCGACCTTTTTTTACTCGCAGGCATTTTTCAACATGTTGAACCTAGCTGAGGCCTCGACTACACGGGGACCACTCTCGAGCATGAAGGAGAGTTACAAAGACCTCCTAAGACCTTGTGTCGACCATGACTTGTGTCCACCTACATCAACCGACTCCCACTGGTCCAGAACGCAGCCGCCCGACTCATCACCCACACCAAATCCTGGCATCACATCACTCCAGTCCTCAAACAACTTCACTGGCTTCCCATCTCCCACCGGAACACCTACAAAATTTTGACCCTCACCTACAAAGCCCTCCACCATCTGGCCCCCCCGTATCTCACTGACCTCCTCTTCCCCTACCAACCCTCACGGTCCCTCAGATCCACATCAGCCGGTCTCCTCTCCATCCACAAGTCCAACCTCCGCAGTTTTGGGGACAGAGCCTTCTCCAGGGCAGCTCCCAGGCTCTGGAACTCCCTCCCCCAACTGATCCGCAATTCCGTGTCCCTCACCATCTTCCAGTCCCGCCTCAAGACCCATCTCTTCACCTCTGCCTATCCTTAGCCCCACGTCCCCCTCCCTTTTCATCTGTGCATTAATTGCCTCATATTGTGTTTTGAATTGAATTCTGTCTTTAATTTGTGTACTAGTCATGTCTCTACTATTTATTTCATTCCACTTACATGTTTTTCCTCTACCTGCTAAATTTTTGTAAGGTGTCCTTGTGACTCTTGAAAGGCACCCATAAATAAAATTTATTATTATTATTATTATGACTGAAGAAGGGTTTCGGCCCGAAACGTTGCCTATCTCCTTCACTCCATAGATGCTGCTGCACCCGCTGAGTTTCTCCAGCATTTTTGTCTACCTTCGAATTTCCAGCATCTGCAGTTCCTTCTTAAGCTCCTATCTATCTGTTTTCTACTCAGATAGGAGAAAAAAATGAGAATTATAAAGCAAAGAGAGACGCAAAAAGAATAGGTGACCTTTCGGGTTGAGACCCTTTTTCAGACTTCAGAAACGTCACCTATTCCTTTTTCTCCAGAGATGCTATCTGACCCACTAAGTTACACCAGATTTTTTGTGTCTATCTTTGGTTTAAACCAGCATCTGCAGTTCCTTCCTGCAGATGAATACAAAAGCAATTGGTTAGGTGAGGTGGCTCAGCAAGGTAACCAGGTACACAAAAATGCTGGAGAAACTCAGCGGGTGCAGCAGCATCTATGGAGCGAAGGAAATAGGCAACGTTTCGTGCCGAAACCCTGAAGGACATAGGCAACGTTTCGGGTCGAAACCCTGACGGAAATAGGCAACGTTTCGGGTCGAAACCCTTCCGGGTTTCGGCCCGAAACGTTGCCTATTTCCTTCGCTCCATAGATGCTGCTGCACCTGCTGAGTTTCTCCAGCATTTTTGAGTTCCCTCGATTTTCCAGCATCTGCAGTTCCTTCTTAAACACAAGGTAACTAACCATGCAGCTGAATGACTGGTGTTTTCTGTTTGTTTCCAGGTTTGGGAAGGCAGTGCCAACCTAGTCCACTCAGCAACATTTGTCGGGCTTCGAGAATGTAACGCTGCACTTGATTGAACAAATCGAAAGGACCTTTTCCGTTTTTATTTGTGAACTTTTAGCCAAGTGTACAATTACCCAGGACTGCTCCAGTGCGAAGTGGGGCCTGAGTTTGAACTCCTCGAGGGGGAGTTTTACGACCCATGGACTTAAAACCAAATGCGAGCTACGTTTCTTCAGCGTCCTGTCCCAGACTGGTTGTCGATGCCAAGCCTGGATCTTGACTGTGCTAACAGGACAAATCATTGACATTGTGACTCGTTCGTTGAGACACAACTTCACGTTGAACATGTGTGGCATGCCAAAGGCTATATTGAGCGGTAGATATAGAGCCACTGCAGTTTATTGATTAATGTTGTGCTTATTTATGAACACTTTGGCGGGCATTTTTGAATCGGAAGTAAGTGGTCAAAAAGGTGTCTTTTAATCTTAGATTTAAGCATTAGACGACGTGCGTGTTTATCGTGTTTAAATTATTCACTTTTCGCAATATTATTATTTCTCAAAACTTCAATCTTCGATTGTGTGGATATACATTTTGACACAAGGTCTATCATTTAGTGCACTGACTGACTGATTTCCAACAGTAACAGAAGCCTGCCATGTTGGGTTAGTAATGCCCCTGTCCCATTTAGGAAACCTGAACGGAAACCTCTGGAGACTTTGCGCCCCACCCAAGGTTTCCGTGCGGTTCCCGGAGGTTGCAGGTGGTTGCAGGTAGTGGAAAGACTGACAAAAACCTCCGGGAACCGCACGGAAACCTTGGGTGGGGCGCAAAGTCTCCAGAGGTTTCCGTTCAGGTTTCCTAAGTGGGACAGGGGCATAATTGAACTGGGATGCAACCCGAAGACCTGACCTGAAACGTCGCCCATGCCTTCTCTCCAGAGATGCTGCCTGTCCTGCTGAGTTACCCCAGCAATTTGTGTCTATTCCCTCGGAGAAGGTGGTTTGGAGATACAGCGCTGAAACAGGCCCTTCGGCCCACCGAGTCCACACTGACCAGCGATCCCCGCACATTAACACTATCCTACACCAGGGACAATTTACACTAACACCAAGCCAATTAACGCCTATTCATTGAATCATGTACCCTGATATGTGTTAGATATCCGTGCCCATCCCAACTAATTGTGAAGCAACAATTGTGAGCGAAAGGAGGGAGTTCTACTCGCTGAGTACGTTGACTTTTCCTCGTTGACATTTCCTAAGCAAACTTTCCTTGCGATATCCTTAACACAGCTCGTGTGCATGTTTGCATCTCTGGAGAGAAGGAATGGGTGACATTTCGGGCCGAAACGTCACCCATTCCTTCTCTCCAGAGATGCAGCCTGTCCCGCTGAGTTACTCCAAATTTTTTGGGTCTTGTCTTCGGTTTAAACCAGCATCTGCAGTTCCTTCCTACATATTTTGTGTGAATGTTTACTGTGTTGCTCTGGTTAAGCAGTGCCATTGTCTGAGCCACCATTGTTTGTATGACTCCATTCGCACTGTTTGCAAGTCTTAATATCATATTTATTAAATGGACGTTATGAAGGAACATCCTCAAATGCCGTATTTGTTTTCTCATATTTCAAGGTAGCTGTGGAAGAGAGCAAGGAAGGGCACATTCATAGAAACATAGAAATTAGGTGCAGGAGTAGACCATTCGGCCCTTCGAGCCTGCACCGCCATTCAATATGATCATGGCTGATCATCCAACTCAGTATCCCGTACCTGCCTTCTCTCCATACCCCCTGATCCCCTTAGCCACAAGGGCCACATCTAACTCCCTCTTAAATATAGCCAATGAACTGTGGCCTCAACTACCCTCTGTGGCAGAGAGTTCCAGAGATTCACCACTATCTGTGTGAAAAATTCAGAGCTAACAATGTCTTGTATTCGTGAGGATCCTTACTTAAGGATCCTTATATATGAGGGGAAACTTTTTCACGCAGAGAGTTGTGAATCTGTGGAATTCTCTGCCACAGGGGGCAGTGGAGGCCAATTCACTGGATGTTTTCAAGAGTGAGTTAGATTCAGCTCTTAGGGCTAACGGGAGCAAGGGATATGGGGAGAAAGCAGGAACGGGGTACTGATTGTGGATGATCAGCCATGATCACATTGAATGGCGGTGCTGGCTCGAAGGGCCGAATGGCCTACTCCTGCACTATTTTTATAATCGTTTATTTAGGGTATATGTTTGTATTGTATTATGGTGGTGTGTTCTGGCTTGCTTTATTATAGTATAAATATTATTTTTTAATAACTGAATACATTTCTCGATTTAAAAAAAAAGGGAGAGCAAACTAACTCCACCGCTGAAAGTACCCGAGGTCAGGTTGGGACCCTGGTCCCTGGCTGTACCACATTCGCCCTAACATAGAAAACATAGAAAATAGGTGCAGCAGTAGGCCATTCGGCCCTTCGAGCCTGCACCGCCATTCAATATGATCATGGCTGATCATCCAACTCAGTATCCTGTACCTGCCTTCTGCCACAGAAGGTAGTTGAGGCCACAGTTCATTGGCTATACTTAAGAGGGAGTTAGATGTGGCCCTTGTGGCTAAAGGCATCAGGGGGTATGGAGAGATGGCAGGGATGGGATACTGAGTTGGATGATCAGCCATGATCATATTGAATGACGGTGCAGGCTCGAATGGCCGAATGGCCTACTGCTGAGTGGGACGACAGATGGCGCAATGGGCTAAGTGTTCGGCTGGCGACCGGTAGGTAGCCGGTTCGAATCCCGCTTGGAGTGCATACTGTCGTTGTGTCCTTGGGGCAAGACACTTCACCCACCTTTGCCTGTGTGTAAATGTAATGTAATTATGTGAAGCACTTTGGGGTCAATGCAAGTTGACTAAGAATGTGCTATATATATTTAAAAAAAAAAAAAATAAGATAAGGATGATCAGCCATGATCATATCGAATGGCGGTGCAGGCTCGAAGGGCCGAATGGCCTACTCCTGCACCTATTTTCTATGTTTCTCTCCATACCCCCTGATCCCTTTAGCCACATCTAACTCCCTCTTAAATATAGCCAATGAACTGTGGCCTCAACTACCTTCTGTGGCTGAGAGTTCCAGAGATTCACCACTCTCTGTGTGAAAAAATGTTTTTCTCATTTCGGTCCTAAAGGATTTCCCCTTTATCCTTAAACTGTGACCCCTTGTGCTGGACTTCCCCATGTCATGCCTGTAGGATCCGAACCAAGGGAGTAGAGCTACATAAATAGACCAGAGACCTGCAGTGCAGTTATACTCATTGTTTATTGCAGAAGGCCTGTTGTCTGGGAAATTACAGCACGGTGTTTCAAATCGCGATGGGAAGGGTAACCTATTCAGTGGTCAAGAATGTCAAAGGGTAAGAGCCACTATCAGAAGAAGCTGTGCTGAGGGCACTGCTTTGTTTGGCATTGGACCTGTGGTGGTGGGCATTGGTTTTGTGGTGGGCACAGCGTTGGGCAGAGGGATGGGCACTGCTGTTGCTGCTGTGCTTCGCAGTTGATGAGGATTTTGATCCCGGCGCCTTTCTTAGCGCACTCGAATGCTTCTGGGGCTTGCTCCAACGGGAAGCGGTGAGTGATCAGAGGCTTCACGTCCACCTTCCTCGAAGCGATCAGGGCGATGGCTGTGGGCCACCTGAAACGGGAAAGAAGAGAGAGTTATACAGCATGTGTACAATCCTGCAGTGGTTTTGGACAGGCTAGATTGCAGGAAAAAATGTTGGAGGGGTGGGGTGGGGAGTCCAGAACCAAGGGTCACAGTTTAAGATAAAAGTTCTTAAATTCTTAAACTGTGACTTAAGGAACTGCAGATGCTGGAAAATTGAAGGTACACAAAAGTGCTGGAGAAACTCAGCGGGTGCAGCAGCATCTATGGAGCGAAGGAAATAGGCAACGTTTCTGGTCGAAACCCTTCCGGGTTTCGACCAGAAACGTTGCCTATTTCCTTCAGGGTTTCATCCCGAAATGTTGCCCATTTCCTTCAGGGTTTCGTCCCGAAACGTTGCCTATTTCCTTCAGGGTTTTGTCCCGAAACGTTGCCTATTTCCTTCGCTCCATAGATGTTGCTGCACCCGCTGAGTTTCTCCAGCACTTTTGTCCACCTTCAATTTTCCAGCATCTGCACAGTTCCTTCTTAAGTCACAGTTTAAGAATAAGGAGTAGACAGGCCATTTAGGACTGAGGTGAGGAAAAACATTTTTCACCCGGAGAGTTGCGAATCTGTGGAATTCTCTGCCGCAGAAGGCAGTGGAGGCCGATTCACGGGATGTTTTCAAGAGAGAGTTAGATTCAGCTGCTAGGGCTAACGGAATATCAAGGGATATGGGGGGAGGAAGCAGATTTTGGACGATCATATTGAATGGCGGTGCCTGCTCGAAGGAATTCTCTGCCTCAGAAGGCAGTGGAGGCCAATTCTCTGGATGTTTTCAAGAGAGAGTTAGATAAAGTTGGCGGAGTCGGGGGATGTGGGGAGAAGGCAGGAACGGGGTACTGATTGTGGATGATCGGCCATGATCACATTGAATGGCGGTGCTGGCTCGAATGGTCCTGCACCTATTGATTCAGATTCAGAATCAGATTCAATTTTAATTGTCATTGTCAGTGTACAGTACAGAGACAACGAAATGCATTTAGCATCTCCCTGGAAGAGCGACATAGCAAACGATTTGAATAAATAATAATAAGTGTCCAGGGGGGGGGGGGGTGGTGATTGGCAGTCACCGAGGTACGTTGTTGAGTAGAGTGACAGCCGCCGGAAAGAAGCTGTTCCTCGACCTGCTGGTTCGGCAACGGAGAGACCTGTAGCGCCTCCCGGATGGTAGGAGGGTAAACAGTCCATGGTTGGGGTGAGAGCAGTCCTTGGCGATGCTGAGCGCCCTCCGCAGACAGCGCTTGCTTTGGACAGACTCAATGGAGGGGAGCGAGGAACCGGTGATGCGTTGGGCAATTTTCACCACTATTGTCTATAAAACAAAAATACTTACGTGTTTGTGTATTTAAAGCTCCCGCGGATGTCAACCTCTCTGACAGTTGCATGTAACACGGGAACATTTGATGTGTTACATTGCAGACCAACCAGCACAACAATACCTCCAGGTTTCACAGCCTGTGTATTAGAGACAAAATACTGTTAGGAAAGCTGAGCCAAGATATATCGCAATTTGTGCTGCATTACAGTAAGCAACTCAATGTGTAATGGAAGGTACACAAAAAAGATGGAGAAACTCAGCGGGTGCAGCAGCATCTATGGAGCAAAGGAAATAGGCAACGTTTCGGGCTGAAACCCTGAAGGAAATAGGCAACGTTTCGGGCCGAAACCCGGAAGGGTTTCGTCCCGAAACGTTGCCTATTTCCTTCGCTCCATAGATGCTGCTGCACCTGCTGAGTTTCTCCAGCTTTTTTGTCCCGAAACGTTGCCTATTTCCTTCGCTCCATAGATGCTGCTGCACCCGCTGAGTTTCTCCAGCTTTTTTGTCTACCTTCGATTCTCCAGCATCTGCAGTTCCTTCTTAAACTCAATGTGTAATAACCAGTTTAATTCATACATAAAAAAGGACACAAAAGTGCTGGAATAACAAAGACATACAGGTTTGTAGGTTAATTGGCTTGGAATAAGTGTAAATTTTGCCGATTTTTGGGGAAAAAAATGCCGATTTTTTTTTTAAGACTGCCAGCATGATAGTCGGAACAGAGGCCCTTTAATGTGTGGGGAATCGCTGGCTGGTGCAGACTCGGTGGGCCGAAGGGACTGTGTCTCTAAACTAAACCACACTAAACTAAACTAACACTCAGCGGGTCAGGCAGCATCTCTGGAGGACATGGATAGTTCAGTTTAGTTTGGAGATAAAGGCTCTACGGCACACTATCCTACACATATCTTGGTGCCTTGGTGAGACCACACCTGGAGTATTGCGTACAGTTTTGGTCTCCAAATCTGAGGAAGGACATTATTGCCATAGAGGGAGTGCAGAGACGGTTCACCAGACTGATTCCTGGGATGTCAGGACTGTCTTATGAAGAAAGACTGGATAGACTTGGTTTATACTCTCTAGAATTTAGGAGATTGAGAGGGGATCTTATAGAAACTTACAAAATTCTTAAGGGGTTGGACAGGCTAGATGCAGGAAGATTGCTCCCGATGTTGGGGAAGTCCAGGACAAGGGGTCACAGCTTAAGGATAAGGGGGAAATCCTTTAAAACCGAGATGAGAAGAACTTTTTTTTTCACACAGAGAGTGGTGAATCTGTGGAACTCTCTGCCACAGAGGGTAGTTGAGGCCACAGTTCATTGGCTATATTTAAGAGGGAGTTAGATGTGGCCCTTGTGGCTAAGGGGATCAGGGGGTATGGAGAGAAGGCAGGTACGGGATACTGAGTTGGATGATCAGCCATGATCACATTGAATGGCGGTGCAGGCTCGAAGGGCCGAATGGCCTCTACTCCTGCACCTATTGTCTATTGTCTGTTGTCTATTACATTGGGAAGGGGGTGAGTATTTCCTGTGCCTGGGAAGAGGGTAACGAATTGACAGATTAACTCAGGGATGTGGGATCAACAAAAATCAGGATTTTTAAGGCGGAGATTGACAGATTCTTGATTAGTAGTGTCAGGGGTTTGGGGAGAAAGTAGGAGAATGGGGTTAGGAGGGAGAGATAGATCAGCCATGATTGAATGGCGGAGTAGATGGGCTGAATGGCCTAATTCTACTCCTAAAACTAGTGGACTTGTGACATGCAATGGACGGATATGTGGCCCGAAACGTTGCCTATCAACATTTCCCTCCTTGGATGCTGCCCGACCGCTGGCTCCCTCCAGCACTACTTAATCTATGAACCACTGTTGTACCTCCACCAATGTAACGCACTTTGGCCAACGAGAGCCGTTTTTAAATGTGCTATAGAGATAAAAGTGACTTGACTTGACTTTTTGCGTCTTGCCCAAGAGGTTTTAGGTCTTGCCCACCACCGGTTGTACAGATTGAACGACCCCCTTCAGTTGTGAAGGCAGAGACTTACATAGACACCAGCCTGGATGCAGGTATCGGCCCCAGTGCAGTCAATGCACACGTCAGGCATGGCGCAGAGAGAGGACTTTACTTTCTGGGCCAACTCCATAGGGCACGTGCACTTATCCACTTTCAAGACAACGGTGGCTCCCAAGCATTTTGCCTTTTCCAAACGGTCCTGACACAAATCTGCAAGAGGGCAATGAGATTAAGAAATACATCCTTCCCGTATCTCCATTGGGAATAATGTTGTGAGACCATCCCATCCCACAATGGCTGGTTTCCCAGCAAATCCCTCCCACATCCCTCCCTGCCACCTGCCATCCCCATGCAACTACATTGAATGATCAGAGACACACACATTGGGAAGACGGTCAGAACCCTTTGTCCCAGGGTGGATGAGCCCAGCACTGGAGGACACAGCTATAAGGTGAGAGGGGGAAAGTTGAACGGAGACACATGTGGGGCAGGTTTATTTACACAGAGGGCCTGGAATGCAAACGCAAACGCAAACGCATTGCCAGTGGTGGAGGTGGAGGCAGATACAGCAGTGGCATTTGGGACATGTGGAAATGCAGGACATAGAGGGATATGGATTAGGTACAGGCCCGATGAGATCAGTTCAGCTAGGCATCACGGTCGGCACAAACATTGTGGGCTGAAGGGCCTGTTCCTCGGCTGTACTGTCCCCCATGTTCTATGTTCTAGGACAAGGGGTCACAGCTTAAGGATAAGGGGGAGATCCTTTAAAACTGAGATGAGAATAACTTTTTTCACACACAGAGAGTGGTGAATCTCTGGAACTCTCTGCCACAGAGGGTAGTTGAGGCCAGTTCATTGGCTATATTTAAGAGGGAGTTAGATGTGGCCCTTGTGGCTAAGGGGATCAGGGGGTATGGAGAGAAGGCAGGTACGGGATACTGAGTTGGATGATCAGCCATGATCATATTGAATGGCGGTGCAGGCTCGAAGGGCGAATGGCCTACTCCTGCACCCTAATTTCTATGTTTCTATGTTTCTATGTTTCTAATTCTACCATCCATCTTCCTCCTTCCGTTAAAAACACTTCTCACAACCTAAGCTTCTGGTCATCTGCTGTCGGGACTTGCTGTCAAATTGGAAGACAAGGTACAAAGGAGATGTGCGGGGCATGTTTTTTTCTACACAGAGGGTGGTTTGTGTGACTGGAGATGGTGGCAGAGGCAAATGCGATCGTGGCATTTAGGAGACTTGGGATTGGGATATGGGATATAAAGAGATAGGGAGGTCGGTTGGGGTTCGACCAGTGTAGATGGGGCACTTTGGTCGTGCTTTCACCGTGTATGATATGCAGGGAATGAGGGGATATGGGTTATGTGCGGGGAGATATACGATGGTCTTGGCATCATTTACAGCCTGGACATTGAGGGCCATTTTCTTGACCTGCGCCATTCATTGTTCTACCAAACTGGCCCACCAACCATCACTTGTAAATCCAATTGCCCATTTATTTCTTAAGCAGTTCTTAATTCATTAATTTTGTAATAAACACGATGCATTTGTTAACGGGGTGAAGTGAAACTTTAATATAGGAAAACAACGTGGGACTCTGAATGTGGTTAAGACACCAGGGGTGTATCATTAAGGGCCCTGTCCCCACTCGGGAGCCATTGGCACGTCTCACGGAGGTGGAGAGCGAAGATTTTGCGGATCCCAAAATCCCGGGGGGGCCTGCCTACGCCACCACGTGTAAATAATGTTGCATAAATTACGCACAAATGTGGGACAAGCCCTTTAAGGTAGGCAAAAATGCTGGAGAAACTCAGTGGGTGAGGCAGCATCTATGGAGCGAAGGAAATAGGTGACGTTTCGGGTCGATTTCGGGTCGAGACCAGGAAGCATCTATGGAGTGAAGGAATAGGTGACGTTTCGGGTTGAGACCAGGAAGCATCTATGGAGTGAAGGAATAGGTGACGTTTCGGGTCGAGACCAGGAAGCATCTATGGAGCGAAGGAATAGGTGACGTTTCGGGTCGAGACCAGGAAGCATCTATGGAGTGAAGGAATAGGTGACGTTTCGGGTCGAGACCCTTCCGGGTCTCGACCCGAAACGTCACCTATTCCTTCGCTCCATAGACGCTGCCTTCACCCGCTGAGTTTCTCCAGCATTTTTGTCTACCTTTGATTTTTCCGGCATCTGCAGCTAATGTTTGACCTTTCTCAGGATTTGGGGACTGTGCCTCTCTTCACAATCCAGACCTATACTGGATTGGGGGGATGATCAGCCTACTCTATTTGTCTCTATCAGTCTATTGTCTATTTTTATTGGTATGTTGTCTTGTCTGTGTATTTAATGTTACTTGCACATTCGGAGTATGGGGAAACGTAATTTCAATCCTCTGTGTAACTACTGGTGCATAACGGAATTGACAATAAAGTTTACTTTGAACTTTGAACTACTCCTGGGCCTATTGTCTATAAAGTGGCAGGTAGACAAGGTGATGAAGACATGTGCACAGGCAGGCAGGTTGATCAGAGAAGGTTTAGAGAGATACAACAGAGAGTGGTGAATCTGTGGAACTCTCTGCCACAGAAGGTAGTTGAGGCCACAGTTCATTGGCTATATTTAAGAGGGAGTTAGATGTGGCTAAAGGGATCAGGGGGTATGGAGAGAAGGCAGGTACGGGATACTGAGTTGGATGATCAGCCATGATCATATTGAATGGCGGTGCAGGCTCGAAGGGCCGAATGGCCTCCTCCTGCACCTATTTTCTATGTTTCTATATAAGGGTCAAACGCAGACTAGTGTAGATGGGCACGTTGGTGGGCAAGGTACGGAGTTGGGCTGAAGAGCCTGTTTCCATGCTGAATGACTCCAGCCTCGATCACCCGTGTGTGTCGCTCCCACCAGCAATTTAGCGATGAGTCACTCAGAATGTGCATGCCATCGAGTCACATTCCAGTGTACACATTCCTCAACCTCGGAGATTTAATCCGTTTGATGGGAAGGAAATAGCCCTTGGCAAGACCAGCAGTTGTTTCCCCAAACTAAGTTGTCCCTTGACAACCAGCTACCCTCGTATGCTGCTGTGGGTGGAGTTAGTGATGGGAACTCCCATGCAGAGCTGGGAATACCCGGAAATACTTTTGACAGGGCATGGGAGCCCATCAACACCTCGGGGTCCAGTGGAAGAGAGGTCGCGGTTACAACAAGAATGCACTCAATTGCAATGGAAAAATAACTAATTCAGGTTCGGAATGTATTCTGTAAACACTTACCACATACTACAGTCAGAGTCACTCCTATGGCCTTGCAAGCAAGAAGGGTCATCAAGCCAATTGGTCCTTTATAGATTAAAGAAAACATTTGTTAGAAAGACATCATGGAGTTTTACTTCCTACATTACATCCATTTCCAAATGCGATCAGTAATGTCGCCCCATCCATGTTCTCCAGAGGTGCCGCCTAAGCCCACTGAGTTACTCCAGCATTTTGTGTCTCCGTTTGCATTTATATCATTTCTCTCTCGATCATATGGATATCGACTCAATGTGACCTGACGAGGTCATAGAAATACAAGGGGAAACAAGAATGCTGGAGTAACTCAGCGGGCCAGGCGACACACCTCTGGAGAACTTGGATCGGTGACGTTATTGATCAGGACCCTTATTCAGATCACACAGGTAGACAAGAATGCTGGAGAAACTCAGCGGGTGCAGCAGCATCTATGGGGCGAAGGAAATGGGCAACGTTTCGGGCCAAAACGTCTGAAGTTTGAAGGGTTTTCGGCCCGAAACGTTGCTTATATCCTCCGCTCCATAGATGCTGCTGCACCCGCTGAGTTTCTCCAGCATTTTTGTGTACCTTCGATTTTCCAGCATCTTAAATTCTTCAGATTGCATTTGGCAATGGATGCCTGTAAATGGACAGTGGCTATTTTAAGGGTTCCTGAGCCAGCACATGTGTGCAATCATCACCCATATGCAGTGGAATGCAAGGTTGCAATGGGGGTCTCCACATGACGGCTCACGTCTCTCAATGCACAGCTGTAGACAGAAGCTTCCTGGTGAAGGATCCCCAGTGCTACTGTCTGCAGCCTGGGTATTGAGTCCCCGACACACTGAGCTGAACCACGGCCAAGGATCAAGTCAGGGAGTCGTCAGCGTTTATTCGTCTTAGGGACCAACATCGGAACCAGCGTCGGAAAGCACGATGGCCCGAGGACATGAGGGGCCAAGTTACTGGGCTACTTCACTTACACCTTTCACAGGCCTGCAAAGGCAACCACTAACAGATTAACATAGAAACATAGAAAATAGGTACTCCTGCACCTATTTTCTATGTTTAAGAAGGAACTGCAGATGCTGGGACAATGCTGGAGAAACTCAGCGGGGTGCAGCAGCATCTATGGAGCTAAGGAATGGGTGACATTTCGGGGTCGAAACCCTGAAGGAAATAGGCAACGTTTCGGGTCGAAACCCGGAAGGGTTTCGGCCCGAAACGTTGCCTATTTCCTTCGCTCCATAGATGCTGCTGCACCCGCTGAGTTTCTCCAGCATTTTTGCGTACCTTCGATTTTCCAGCATCTGCAGTTCCTTCTTAAACATAGAAAACAGGTGCAGGAGTAGGCCATTCGGCCCTTCGAGCCAGCACTGTGCCATTCAATATGTCATCCAAAATCAGTACCCCGTTCCTGCTTTTTCCCCCATAACCCTTGATTCATTTAGTCCTCAGAGCTCATACGCATTCCATTGCATTTGCTGATGATTAAGTAGGAATTAATGGGCAAATAATGAGTAACAAATCTAACCGTGAGCTGACTTTGTCGTGGAGGGAACGGGTCAGAATCACGTGATTCCATTGGACATTTCTCACTATTAAGTGTCTGCTGCATCTCGGCCCTTCTAGTCCGTGCCGAACACGTATTCTCCCCTAGTCCCATCTACCTGCGCTCAGACCATAACCCTCCATTCCTTTCCCGTCCATATAACTATCCAATTTATTTTTAAATGATAAAATCGAACCTGCCTCCACCACCTTCACTGGAAGCTCATTCCACACAGCTACCACTCTCTGAGTAAAGAAGTTCCCCCTCATGTTACCCCTAAACTTCTGTCCCTTAATTTTCAAGTCATGTCCTCTTGTTTGAATCTTCCCTACTCTCAGTGGGAAAAGCTTATCCACGTCAACTCTGTCTATCCCTATAATTTTAAAGACCTCTATCGTCCCCTTGACCTTCTGCGCTCCAAAGAATAAAGACCTAACTTGTTCAACCTTTCTCTGTAACTTAGTTGCTGAAACCCAGGCAACATTCTAGTAAACCTCCTCTGTACTCTCTCTATTTTGTTGACGTCCTTCCAATAAGTAGGATTATTCATTGTCTTTACCGGACGGGGGCATGTCATTCATGGGCAAGGCTTCGGAGATGATATTGGCGGAAAAAATAGGCACTTACCAGCTCCGCAGATGAAAACTTTCTGACCCACTTTTACTCGTCCTCTGTGGCAGGCATGTAATGCGACGCAAAGTGGCTCAACTAAAGCACCTTCTTCTAACGTTACACATTCAGGGAGTCTAAAAATAGAGAGCATACGACAATTAGAGCTGCGGGACAAGGACTCGATGGATCCTGGTGGCGTGCGGTTCCTTAAGGGCGTGCACTTGCCGATTTTTTTCGGCGACTGCTAGCGTCATATCGGTGTCGACAAAAGATTTTGAACGTTTCAAAATCCAGTGGGGACAAGAAAAAATGTTGTTACACTTGAAATAAAACACCGCGCGTTGATCCGGCATCATTGACTGACGTATATATGGTCACGCCGTATCATGCCGCGACAATTTCGGTGATCTGATACTCGACTCCATCCAAGGACCCAAGCAGTCGTTCCAGGTGCGACAGAGGTTCACCTGCACCTCCTCCAACCTCATCTATTGCATCCGCTGCTCTAGATGTCAGCTGATCTACATCGGTGAGACCAAGCGCAGGCTTGGCGATCGCTTCGCCCAACACCTCCGCTCGGTCCGCAATAACCAACCTGACCTCCCGGTGGCTCAGCACTTCAACTCCCCCTCCCATTCCCCAATCCGACCTCTCTGTTCTGGGTCTCCTCCATGGCCAGAGCGAGCAACAACGGAAATTGGAGAAACACCACCTCATATTCCCGCTTGGGGAGTCTGCATCCTGGTGGCATGAACATTGAATTCTCCCAATTCTGTTAGCACTTGCAGTCTCCTCCCCTTCCTATCTTTCCCTCAGCCCTCGGGTTCCTCCTCCTCCTTTTTCCTTTCTTCTCTCCGCCCCCCAAACCCCCCATCAGTCTGAAGAAGGGTTTCGGCCCGAAACGTTGCCTATCTCCTTCGCTCCATAGATGCTGCTGCACCCGCTGAGTTTCTCCAGCAATTTTGTGTATGGTCAGTCAATGATGCCGGGCAGTCACCAAAATAATCACCAATAATAATATTATTATTCATCACCAAAATGATCACCATTATTGGTGATACAATAATCACCAAGGGCACTTTAAGCAGAATGCCCAGCATTGTCTGGCGAACTGCCTCAAAGTCAGAACTCACCAACATGCACCACCACACCTCACGCACCAAGACCTGGTGAGAGAGGCTCTCCTCCCAGTCAGATACTTCCTGCACAGATAGAATCGTATTACTAATGCACGATGCCCTCGGGACGGCTGCTGCGGAGAGGAATTGGCTGCCCACCTCTTCACCGAGTGTCATTCACCAAGAGAGTCTGGAGAATGAGGCACGAGTCATTTCTCGCGGCTCATCTCCGCAATGGGCCCGTCCCACTTGGGCGACTTCAGGAGACTATGCGGTCCCCACATGTTCGCGGGTGGTTGCCGGGGAGGAGTCGCCTTTTCATGGTCGTGAGGAGTTCCCGCATTCTGGGAACTAGTCGCGGCCTCATTGTGGTCGCCGTGAATTTTTCAACATGTTGAAAAATTAGCGGGGACTAGAATGAAGCCGCCATGGAGAGCAGCGAGAATTCCCGAGCCGCGCGCGGGTGGGTCGCCAGGAGGTCGGAGGTTCTCGGAGGTTCTCGTAGGTTGTAACCGGTGAATTTCATTGGTTCGTTGGAGGAAAAAAAAGGGTAAGCAGTAGTTTTCAGAACCAAGGATAACCGACCGGTACCGTTAAATGTCCGCCGAGCTTCACAGCCGTGTATCTCTGGCTTCTTAAAAAGTCGTCTCCACTCCTTCTCCCCCCCCCCCCTCTTTTAATGGACTTACCATACACTGTACTTTAGCTGTGTCTTTTTACAGCGCCAACCTTCCTGTTCATCGCGGTGTGTGTCTGTTTCACACCTCGGCTTTGCGCTGTGCGAATTTTTTAGACAGCGCCACACCCCCCGCTTGCCCTGTCCCCTGCCTGCATAACAGGCTGGTGAAGGAAGCAATGTATTTGTGTGTGTGTGTGTGTGTGTGTGTGTGTGTGTGTGTGTGTGTGTGTGTGTGTGTGTGTGTGTGTGTGTGTGTGTGTGTGTGTGTGTGTGTGTGTGTGTGTGTGTGTGTGTGTGTGTGTTGGTGTGTGTGTGTGTGTGTGTGTGTGTGTGTGTGTGTGTGTTTCCACTGGCAGTCGCCGTTCCAGTTGCCGTCAGGCTAAGGGGGACAAACTCCCCCCCTGCTGAGTGTCTCCCACCCCCACCCCCACAGACTGCCTCCCTCGGATGGTCACGTCACACAGACACATCTGCACTTTATAGTCTGTTTTGACGGTTTTACTGTTGCAATGTTCTTTGTACAAACCATGTTCTCGGGGTATCTAAATCTAAATTTTAGTAGTTACTTAAAAGTTAGATGGAAACTGCATACCCATATCTCGTTGCACCTATGTGCAATGACAATAAAATATATTATTATTATTATTATTATTATTACAACAGAGGGCTCTATCTGATTTACGGGCTGTTTCCAGGGAAAATATTCAGAGACAGACATCAAGTGCAGCGGGAAGATCAACTACTCAGTGAAAGACACTCGTTGGTCTGCACGGATCCTGTTGAGTCGTCTCCCAGCAGAGCGCG
Organism: Leucoraja erinaceus; assembly: GCF_028641065.1. Classification (NCBI taxonomy): domain Eukaryota; kingdom Metazoa; phylum Chordata; class Chondrichthyes; order Rajiformes; family Rajidae; genus Leucoraja; species Leucoraja erinaceus. Next base: position 4,526,942 of record NC_073412.1, on the reverse strand, counting down.
ATGTCCGTCTGGGAATTTGCCCGAAACGTTGCCTATTTCCTTTGGGTTTCGTCCCGAAACGTTGCCTATTTCCTTTGGGTTTCGTCCCGAAACGTTGCCTATTTCCTTCACTCCACAGATGCTGCTGCACCCGCTGAGTTTCTCCAGCACTTTTGTCTACCCTGGGAATTTTGTCTACCTGCCGGCTTAGAAGAATGAGAAGTTGCCCCGCGGGATCAAACATGAGAATGCAATAATAACTCTTCTTCAAAGAGTGACGGAGAACAAACTTTGAATGTGTTTTGAGACAGAGGAATGGTTTGGGCAGCACACGGTGGCGCAGCGGTAGAGTTGCTGCCTTCCAGCGCCAGAGACCTTTGGCTTCTGCTGATAAAAACCAGCATTCCTATCTGCTCAACAATGCATCAGATGTTCAAAGCCAACTCAGGGCACATTGTTTAGGTGGACAATTATCAGAACATCTTTTGTTCAAGTTCACGAGCCCTAGGCTATTTCATGTAACACAAGGAAGGATATTACGGAAAACAGTAAATTGCAACATATGCTTCTGGCATGAAGAAGGTCCAGATAAGTGGATGTCTAGCCTGAGGTATAACATTGAGAAATGATGTTTCTTCAGAGGTATGTACGGTATATATGTTCCCTAAAAAATTAGATTGAATATAACCGGTTCGGAAACTATTTTTCGATCTCCTCTTCTTCTTGCGAATGAAACATAAATAAAATGTTCAAGAAGGAACTGCAGATGCTGGAAAATCGAAGGTAGACAAAAATGCTGGAGAAACTCAGCGGGTGCGGCAGCATCTATGGAGTGAAGGAAATAGGCAACGTTTCGGGTCGAAACCCATCGAACATGGCCAGTCAAACTATGCAATCCATATCCCTCCATCCCCTGCATATCATAAGTTATAGGAGTAGAATTAGGCCATTCGGCCCATCGAGTCAACGTCGAAACCCGTAAGGTGATCTCTGCCTCCGAATCCCATTTTCCTGCCATCTCCCCATAATGAAGAATTTATCCATCTCTCCCTTACAAATATCCACTGATTTGACCTCTGATTAAAGATTTTCCTCCTCACCTTCTTTCTAAAAGAGCGCCCCCCCCTTTCATTCTGAGGCTGTGACCTCTGGTCCTAGACTCTCCCACCAGTGGAAACATCCTCTCCACATCCACTCCATCTCTGCCTTTCATTATTCTGTAAGTTTCAGTTTGGGTTCCCCCTCAACCTTCTAAACTCCAGCGAGTCGAGGCCCAGTGCCATCAAACACTCATCACATGCTAATCCACACATTCTTGGAGTCATTCTCATCATGAGCCAATCTATTGTAAAACTTCGATGGAATATTCCTTTCTAAACGTTGGATTTCACGATGGTCCAGGCAATGGTAGGCTTCATCGTATTATTTCCAGGAGCCACTCCAATGTGTGTTTAACAGTGTACACATACATGAAATGTCAGAGACAAAATGATTACAAGAAAGCTGGCAATTTTCCAGTTCTACCTGGAGTATTTAGCTGTTCATTTGATTTTCGAAAAATATTTTTTCATTTTTCTCACTTAAAACTCCAGTGAAAATCACAGGAGGCAGAGAGGAAAATCACGGGCAGGCTCTGCAGAGAGTGGTGCGTTTGGCCGGGAACACCATGGGAACTACACTTGCCTGTCCCCCCTCTCCCCTGCAGGACCTATACACCAGGAGGTACAGATCCAGAGCCAGGACCACCCCAGCAACGGGCTGTTCCAGCTGCTACGGTGCGTTGTCACGCTGAGAAAACAGAGAGGTGCGTTTCTCCCCACAGGCCGAAGGGACAGTAAACCCTGATCTCACCGGGACGTGAATACTGTTGAGTCTTCTTTTTTCCAATGTAAATATTGATTCTGTACTGGTTCTGTTTTATTGTTTTGTACGCTCATGCAGGCATCGCCACTGTACATCTTGTATGTGTATGTGTCAAATAAACCTGACGACATGACGTGACTCAGTCTGAAGAAGGGTTTCGGCCCGAAACGTCGCCTATTTCCACTGGCAGGTGGGGACTAGTGTAGCTGGGACATTGTTCGTCTGAAATAGGCAACGTTTCGGGCTGAAACCCTGAAGGAAATAGGCAACGTTTCGGGTCGAAACCCTTCCGGGTTTCGGCCCGAAACGTTGCCTATTTCCTTTGCTCCATAGATGCTGCTGCACCCGCTGAGTTTCTCCAGCTTTTTTGTGTACCGACATGACATGACTTCACTTGCCTTGAGATCCAAACTGGAAACGAGTCCTTTAGCTCATTAAAATGACTCCCACACCATGGAATGTCACTCATCTTTTTTTTTTTTGGAGATACAGCGCCGGGCACAAGCCCCTCTTTGGCAGTTTTCTGCCCAGACGGCCGGCGATCCCCACCCTAACACACACTGGGGGCAGTTTTACATTCACACCAAGCCAATTCACCTACTAACCCTGTAACGACTTTGGAGTGTGGGAGGAAACCGAAGATCTCGGGTCACGAGAAGATTGTACAAATTCTGTACAGACAAGTGCCCGTAGTCAGGATCGAACCAGGATTGTCCCGGGCAATGTGAGGCAGCAACTCTACCGCTGCGCCACCGTGCTCGGCCCATCTTACCGTTTTAGTCTCTGTGTAATACCATCAACTCCCTGTAGATTTACCACTACTCATCTACATACTTGGGGCAAATACAGTTAACCTACCAACTTGCACATTTAAGGGGGTTTTGGGAGGAGACCTGGGCAGCCAGAGGAAGCCCACATGATCACAAGGAGAACGTGCAAACTCCACACAGACAGCACCCCGCGTTCAGGACTGAACTTGCGCCACGGGAGCTGTGAGGCAGCAGCTTCAATGGACAAGGTGATGTATGTCCAAACCTGAAACACTAGCATTGCTGTCATCCCCTCGTAACAGCAAGCAAAACTGTTTGGGTAGGATACTAAACATAGTTACAGCTCTTGAGACCCGGGTTCGATCCCGACTACGGGTGCTGTCTGTACGGAGTTTGTACGTTCTCCCCGTGACCTGCGTGGGTTTTCTCCGAGATCTTCGGTTTCCTCCCACACACTCCAAAGACGTACAGGTTTGTAGTTTAATTGGCTTGGTATAAATGTAAAATTGTCCCTAGTGTGTGTGTGTGTGTGTGTAGGATAGTGTTAAGGCGCGGACGGGGATCGCTGGTCGGCGCGGACTCGGTGTGCCGAAGGGCCAGTTTCCGTGGTGTGTCTCTAAACTAAACTAAACAAAAGCCAATTATATATTTTGTAAAAAAAAATGCAAAAACAAAATTGTTTTCGACTCTTGTTCCTTGAAATATGCACAGATGATAAGATGTTGCATTGGAAAAAGTTGTGAGACAGACTTGTGGTCTAACAGATAGATCTCAGTCTTCCCACCATTGTAACTGGGTACTCCTTACCTGTCTGCACACTGTGGCTACAACTCTGTAATAGAGGACTACTCCCTGATTTAGACTATTCCCAGGAGCACATGCGGAGATGGACATCCCTGCTGGAAGATCGCCAACTTAGTGAGATGCTTTGTTGCTCTGCCCGAACTTGGACTCCCCCCTCCCAGCCCAGCGAGATGTCCATTGGGGAATGTTGCTGACTGGCCCGCTCCAGACTGCAGGAGTACGTGCCCGAGGGTCACCCTGGAGCTCGGTGCAGCCAACACCAAGGCTCGGTGCGGGAGGACCACAGTCTAGGACACTGAGGGGCACAGAATGTCCCTCAAACACCCCTCACACAAGGGAATGGATATCACCCCAGGGGGGGGCACATGGATGGCAAGTGTGTTTAGTTTTACAGACGGGTGTTAAAACCACTGAGTGGTAGCAGTAGAGCTAATAGGACTTAATGTTTCAATCCTTGTAATAAGTCGGGACTCTTGCTTCTTGCAGTGGGATTGGAGTGGTGAAAGGTAGGGTCATCTGGTGGGCTCCCCTCCTTCGTTGATATTTCATTGATAAGTCCACACGACATCTCCAGAGGGCTCAACGGTGTTATTTGCCATCCCAGTTACACCCCCCCCCCTCAATTCCATACCCTCCTGTCTTCATCTTGCAACCCAATTGTTGACTTTCCTTTTGATCTAAATCCAATTGCTGTTTTTTTCCCGCAGAATTTGATAACGAGTTGATTGCTTATTGGAGAGCGGCCCTTCACCCCCCCATTTTCTTTATTTAATAACCTGGTCATAGATGTCGCACCAAATCCCCTGCACCCCACTTCGACAGGGAAGATCCTGGTCTTCCAGACACTCTGGGAAGCTTCAGTTGCCAGTTCTCAATACTTGGTCTTTTTCCTCTCATAGACTTCTTCAAAACCATCTTCCCCCTGGTTATGACACTATTAAATGTATAGACACTGAGAATGCCAGAAGAGTTTGTGCACTGTTTTTTGTTTTGTATCTATTTTCCAATTATGAATATTATATTACTTTGGAAATTAAAAAAAAAAAAAGCACCATGGCTGCACATATACACACATCGAAAACGATAGTTGCACATGGACAATAAGTAATAGCAACTTGAACTTTTGGCAGCGCTGGGCCTCTACTCGCTGGACTTTAGAAGGATGAAGGGCAGACTCTTTGAAACACACCGAATCATGAAAGGCCAGGATAGAGTGGATGTGGAGAGGATATTTCCACTAAGTGGGAGGGTCTAGGACTAGAGGCCACAGCCTCGGAAAAAAAGGATGCACCTTTAGAAAGGAGATGAGCGGGAATTTCTTTAACCAGAGGGTGGTGAAAATCACAATCACAATAATACTTTATTAGCCAAGTATGTTTTGCATCAAAAACTTGTTCCTAAAAGAGCATCCTTTAATTCTGAGGTTATGACCTCTAGTCCCAGACTCTCCCACTAGTGGAAACATCCTCTCCACATCTATCCAAGCCTTTCACTATTCTGTACGTTTCAATGAGGTCCCCCCCCTCATTCTTCTAAACTCCAGCGAGTACAGGCCCACACAGTGCCATTAAACACTCAGCATATGTTAACCTACTCGTTTTTCCTGGATTCCTATTCAACTTTTCCCCTCTCGCCTCAAACCCAACAGCATTTTAACAGGATGTAGGCAGAATACTAACTTGTAGCAGTAGTTGGCTTTGTGGACATAGAATCGACACATGGCACCATCATCGGGAGGAATGCCGCTTGTGAAGCTGGTCGGGGACAGGTTGTAACGTCCGATTCTAACAAAATCGTCATTCTCCCTGGGGACCCCAGGCTCAATAGAAACCTTGTCGCCTGTGGCAGAGGGAAAAACAAGACACTTGAGGCACAAAACACCGCAGACGAGACGAGAACACGGCCTGTATGCACACGTACTTTCCCTGGTGTGAATGACTCAGGCATAATTAGGGAGTCCAATTTGTAGTTCCTTGTGTCTCCATTATCATAAGCAGAAGGTGAAATGAATAAGTCATAAGTTACGTAAAGATGAGCAAGGCGAGAGGGTAACAACTGCAATGTCAGGTGTGCTGGATTGGAAGGCACTTGTAAAGTCCCAGCAAGGAATTGTCTTACTATCTCAGACTACATTGTAGTAAACTTCTCCCAGCTAACAATGATCTATTCTACATTTTCCTTGATCTCCATTCCCTTTGTCCTATTTTCACACCTCACACTTCCTTATCTATGTATCTCCCTCTCCCCCCTGACATCAGTCTGAAGAAGGGTCTCGACCTGAAACGTCACCCGTTCCTTCTCTCCAGAGATGCTGCCTGTCCTGCTAAGTTACTCCAGCTTTGTGTGCCTACCTCCACAGTAAGGATTCTTCCACTGCTAACTCTTCCAACGAATTACAAGGTTCTCCCAAGTGTCTTGTGCAACGCGAGCCTCCATGCCAACTCACCTGCTTTCAGATGGCTCACACCACAGGACACTTTCACCACAGTCCCTGAGGCTTCATGCCCAAGTACGAAGGGCTTCTTGACAACAAAATCTCCAACTTTCCCTTCCAGCCAGAAGTGGACGTCGGTTCCGCAGATGCCGCAAGAATTAATCTTCAGCAGCACATCTAAAGAAAAAGCACAAACCCTTGAAAACTGGGCAATGTGGGGCAGAGAGACAGGTTTTTCCAAAAGGTTTTTAATTGTGAAATGTCAAAGATTTCATGAAGCAGCCTTTTTACAACCTTGCTCCGCTGCATATTTGATGGAACTCATTTTGGAGCTGTTATCTATAATGCTAATCAAAGTGGGGTGCCATTACGCCCAAGTTTGCACGTTGCTTGTCACCTCTGGCGACTGCCGCCAACAGCCTCACGAGAAGGACCAGGCACAAGAGCTAGATAACAACTCAAAGGTCAGGACTTATCTACACACGGGTTATGATCCGTGAGAATGTAGGTAAAAGGAGTTTCGGGAATAAACGTGAGTCAAGGTGTCCGACTCAGCTAAGTGTCATTTGTCCTTTGCTGTCTGTCGTGGACCCAGCAGATCCGACCAAAGTTATCGTATGTTCCTATCTATGCAAGGAATTCCAGAATACGGACAAATCAATGATAGATTCAAGGAACTTCCTTAAATGCCAGACTTTCCTTTGCACTTGTCCACAGCAGAACATGAGCAGAACATGAGCTGGCATGACTATTATAAGGTCATAAGGAATAGGAGTAGAATTAGGCCATTCAGCCCATCAAGTCTACTCCGCCATTCAATCTATCTTTCCCTCTTAACCCCATTCTCCCGTCTTCTCCCCATAACCCCTGACACCTGTACTAATAAAGAATCTATCTATCTCCGCCTTAAAAAATATCCACTGACTTGGCCTCCACAGCCTTCTGTGGTCAAGAATTCCACAGATTCACCCCCCTCTGACTAAAGAAATTCCTCCTCATCTCCTTCCTAAAAGAATGTCCTTTAATTCTGAGGCTATGACCTCTAGTCCTAGACTCTCTCCCCCACTAGTGGGGAAACATCCTCTCCACGTCTCCTGAGTCACCTCCACGAACCACAGCTGCTGCCTTTGTTCAACAGATGCAACCAGGCTCGAATATTGAATGGGGAAGCTCAACGTGTTTTCCAATTAGTAGCCAACACTACTGGGGACTTTGATGGGTCAACAGGCAGAATGCTGGAGTTAACGCAAGTTTTTCCTTTCAAGCCAGTCTTTAAAGCACTGAGTTTAGCAGCCACAGGTTCAACCTCCACTCCAGAGCCTGGACATGAGTATCTAGACCAATGGCCCTGTCCCAACTGTATGAGTTTCATTCCAAGAGCTCTCCCGAGTTTAAAATAAAATCAAACTCGTGGTAAAGCACGGAGAATGAACGTAGCGGGTACGTCGGAGCTCGGGGACGTCTCTTAGCGGCTCGTAACGCTAACGGCAGGTACTCGGGAAGACTCGCTAACGGCAGGTAAGCTCGGGAAGACTTGTGAAGATTTCTCAACGTGATGAAAAATGTCCACGAGAGCCCCGAGTACAGACGAGCGGCCATTACCGTAAATCTCCGAGTTCGAATCAGGGCAAACCCGGGAGAACTCTTGGAATGAACTGGTACAGTGGGACAGGGGGTTTAACAATCCCATGTTCAGGGATGGTTTCTTCACAACTATTTTTTATCAGGCAACTGAGCCCATCCCATCACCAACTAGAGAGCGGGTCCTGACTTACCACCTATGTCAAGGGTTCCCAACCTGGGGTAAATGTATCCTCAGGGGGTAGATTTGTTGATTCTGGATTTGTACATGTTTCTCACTGACTGACTGTGTTTGGTTCTGGAATACCAGCATCTGCTCATCATTAGTTGTTCATAAATAAGTGAAAATAACATTTGTTCTGTGTTATTAAAGTTGCCGGGGGGTAAACGGGATGAAAAAGGCAGGGAACCCCTGATCTATCTGTAGGGAGGAACTCCACAGATGCTGGTTTAAACCGGAGTTATGCCCCCGTCCCCACTTAGGAAACCTGAACGGAAACCTCTGGAGACTTTGCGCCCCCCACCCAAGGTTTCCGTGCGGTTCCCGGAGGTTGCAGGTGGTTGCCGGAGGTTGCAGGTAGTGGAAGCAGGTAGGGAGACTGACAAAAACCTCCGGAAACCGCACGGAAACCTTGGGTAGGGGGGGGGGGCGCAAAGTCTCCAGAGGTTTCCGTTCAGGTTTCCTAAGTGGGACTGGGGCATAAGCAGAGCACAAAGATGAGCAAATCTTGTGTCTCGGGGGAAAGGTTTCGACCTGAAACGTCACCCTATCCCTTTTCTCCAGAGATGCTGTCCGACCCGCTGAGTTACTCCAGCTTTTTGTGTCTATCTTTCATCCACCTCATTGGAGACGCTCAAGATTGTATTCACTGGCCTTTCTCCTGCACTAAACATTATTCCATTTATTCCTGTATCTGTGTACCATGGAATGCTTGATTGTAATCGTGTATAGCCAGTTCATTGGCTATATTTAAGAGGGAGTTAGATGTGGCCCTTGTGGCCAAGTGGATCAGAGGGTATGGAGGGAAGGCAGGTACGGGACACTGAGTTGGATGATCAGCCATGATCATATTGAATGGCGGTGCAGGCTCGAAGGGCCGAATGGCCTACTCCTGCACCTAATTTCTATGTTTCTATGTTTCTACCCTGACTGCATAGCACACAACAACCAAAAAAGCTTTTCACTGCAGGTAGACAAAAGTGCTGGAGAAACTCAGCGGGTGCAGCAGCATCTATGGAGCGAAGGAAATAGGTAACGTTTCGGGATGAAACCCTGAAGGAAATAGGTAACGTTTCGGGACGAAACCCTAAAGGAAATAGGCAACGTTTCGACCCGAAACGTTGCCTATTTCCTTCGCTCTATAGATGCTGCTGCACCCGCTGAGTTTCTCCAGCACTTTTGTCTACCTTCGATTTTCCAGCATCTGCAGTTCCTTCTTAAAAGCTTTTCACTGCACCTCGGTATACTTGATAGTAACTAAACTAAACTAACCCAGTGCGCTACTGAGATGGAGCCAGACATAGAGATACAGGAGTCAGATGCAGATGGGATGATAAACTGTATTTGTATCTGCCTTCTCTTGTGGTTATAAAAAGATTTTGTTGTACAATTTTGAAGAATGAACAGGGTGTCCTTCCCAATACATTGACCAACACTTAGCTCTCTGTTATTGTCATTTTACAATTATCTGCTCATGACCGAACCTGCTTTTTAAGGGAGTTGGCTGCGTGAGGATTGACTGTTTTGTACATTACTGCACGTATACCTTTCACAATACGTATTTGCCTGGTGAATTATTTTGCATTCCGGAGTTGCAAAAGTCACAATGGAAATGCCAAGTGCTGGAGTAAAGGGCCTGTCCCACGGGCATGCGACTGCAGGCGGCAAGCGCGACCTAACGTGGTCGCTTGAGCCGTACGGCCTCGCGGGGCCGGTCCCACTTCCATCGGAGTTGTGCGGAGCTGGTCCCGACATCGCGCGGGGCTCCGAAAAAAAAGACACTGTTCAAAAATTCCGCGCGGCAACGGCCCTGCCCGCGGCCGCATTGTGGCCGTACGCAGCGCCTCTACGGGCGTGCGCAGCTTCTTGACAGCGTACGCCTAGCGCGAACGTCCCGCGGACTTCGCTCGAACTTCACGTCAACTCGTACGGGATCACTCGACCTCCGCGCGGCCCCCGTTTCCGGTTTGGTCGCGCTCGCCGCAAGCAGTTGCATGCTCGTGGGACAGGCCGTTAACTCAGCGGGTCAGGCGGCATCTACTGTATGGAGGTAAAATTGAGGAAGATACTACTGCCTGGCACACGCCAAGTTATTCAAGCCCTTTGTGTGTTTTACACAAGTTTTCAGCATCTGCACAGTCCCTAGTGGACCCGTGTCTCTGGTTATCTAGAGCAGCGTTTCCCAACCGGGGTTCCCCGGATCGCTAGGGTTCCGTGAGATGTCGCTAGTGGTTCCAAGAGAAATAGTGATAAACTAGACTAAGTGGTGCTGGATGTTAAAATGGCGATCCCAGCCCAAGACGCCAGAGATCGCTGTTGTTGCGAGTGTCCAAATGGCGCTCAAAAAAGCCGCGGGCCAATTGCGCTGGCGTGGCTGACAAACTCAAAATGGCGGCAACGCCCAACTGAGGGGGTTCCCTGAGACATGAAAACTATTTCAAGGGTTCTGCAAGGCTAAAAAGGTTAATAAACGCTGATCTAGAGAGTATCAGTTGAACGTGTATAGGAGGTGCCCAGGTCTAACTAACATAGTTTCAGACATAGATTGCGGGCACTCCATCAAGAAATGCACATCTAAAATTTAACGTCAGTGGATCATTGGGAAACAAAATGCCTTGGAATATTTGCCAAGCACAGCGCGTGTAATAGATTTGTAAACTAAACACACACCCACAATTTTCCATTTGAAAAATTGGACAGGAATGGGGAAATATTCATGTGTGTATATATTTATACAATGGTATATGGACACGCTGATCTGTTCTGAACATGCCCGCTACGTTCATTCTCTGTGCTTACATAGAAACATAGAAAATAGGTGCAGGAGTAGGGCATTCGGCCCTTCGAGCCTGCGCCGCCATTCAATATGATCATGGCTGATCATCCAACTCCGTATCCCATCCCTGCCTTCTCTCCATACCCCCTGATCCCTTTAGCCACAAGTACCACATCTAACTCCCTCTTAAATATAGCCAATGAACTGTGCCCTCAACTACCTTCTGCGGCAGAGAGTTCCAGAGATTCACCACTCTCTGTGTGAAAAATGTTTTCCTCATCTCGGTCCTAAAAGATTTCCCCCTTATCCTTAAACTGTGTGAGCCCTTGTTCTGGACTTCCCCAACATCGGGAACAATCTTCCTGCATCTAGCCTGTCCAACCCCTTAAGAATTTTGTAAGTTTCTATAAGAGTCTTACCATGAGAGTTTGATCTTTTTTAAACTCGGGAGAGCCTCTTGGAATGAACTCGTACCGTGGCACAGGGCCATAGGTCTGGTGGTACGTGCAGCCATGCTCCTATATCGCGCCTGTGTGTTCAAGAAGGAACTGCAGATGCTGGAAAATCGAAGGTACACAAAAATGCTGGAGAAACTCAGCGGGTGCAGCAGCATCTCTGGAGCGAAGGAAATAGGTAACGTTTCGGGCCGAAACCCTTCCGGGTTTCGACCCGAAACGTTGCCTATTTCCTTCAGGGTTTCGACCCCGAAACGTCACCCATTCCTTCGCTCCATAGATGCTGCTGCACCCGCTGAGTTTCTCCAGCACTCTTGTGTACCTTCTATATTGCCTGCCTGACGGTAACAAGGCAAACAGTCTGCGGGCTGGGTTGCTGCGGTCCTCGATGATGCTGTGTGCCTTCAATCTGTGGAAAATGTCCTGAATTCCGGGAGATAGTTGCCAGACAGTGATAGACAATGCTATCTATAATGTAATCAATGAACAATATCGGAGGGGGGGTGGGGGGGTGTTGTAACTCCAAAAGTCTTGCACGCCACACAATGAATTGAAACTTAATGGCGTGATAGATTTAATTACTGTTTTGATTCTAAGAAACTAAATGTACAGTCTTAAAAGGTCAAGTCAAGTCAAGGCCATTCGTCACGTATACATACGAGATGTGCAGTGAAATGAAAAGTGGCAATGCTTGCGGACTTTGTGCAAAAAGACAAACAAACAAACCACAAACAGAATGGAACAGAATCACATATTCTTTTACATATTAAATATTGTTGGCGGAAGGAAAAAGGGAAAAAAAAAAATCAGCAATTTAAAATATATATAAATATATCAAAACGCTTTGAGATAATTCCTTCACAACAGGTTAATTCACATTCATAACATTTTCTTGCTAAGATTCAACACTTAAACATAATACAAGGATTAGATGGAACAATGTGCTGTTTAAAGAGGAAAGAAACTCACCACCAGGGCATAACTCTGGAACTGGGCGCTTTTCCTATGAAGAGAGGAAAAGTTCTTTAGAAACATAGAGAAACATAGACAATAGGTGCAGGAGTAGAGGCCATTCGGCCCTTCGAGCCTGCACCGCCATTCGATATGATCATGGCTGATCATCCAACTCAGTATCCCATCCCTGCCTTCTCTCCATACCCCCGATCCCTTTAGCCACAAGGGCCACATCTAACTCCCTCTTAAGTATAGCCAATGAACTGTGGCCTCAACTACCTTCTGTGGCAGAGAATTCCACAGATTCTGTGTAAAAAATGATTTTCTCATCTCGGTCCTAAAATACTTCCCCTCTTATCCTTTAACTGTGACCCCTAGTTCTGGACTTCCCCAACATCGGGAATAATCTTCCTGCATCTAGCCTGTCCAACCCCTTAAGAATTTTGTAAGTTTCTATAAGATCCCCCCCTCAGTCTTCTGAATTCTAGCGAGTACAAGCCGAGTCGGAGATAAGGTTTTTCCTGGAATAACTTATTTGAGAAAAGATTCCAGCTGTTAATTACACATGAGTTCTCCTCTCTCAAGCCCGTGAATTCTTTGTCTCACTTGGGAGTCAAGAAGTCTCCTTCAACAGTCCATTAGCCTAATGCCCCTGTCCCATTTAGGAAACCTGAACGGAAACCTCTGGAGACTTTGCGCCCCACCCAAGGTTTCCGTGCGGTTCCCGGAGGTTGCAGGTGGTTGCCGGAGGTTGCAGGTGGTGGAAGCAGGTAGGGAGACTGACAAAAACCTCCGGGAACCGCACGGAAACCTTGGGTGTGGGGCGCAAAGTCTCCCGAGCTTTCCGTTCGGGTTTCCTAAGTGGGACAGGGGGGCATAAGCACGCACAAAGACGAGCAAATCTTGTGTCTCTCCCTCAACCATGAAGGCAGGAGACCCTTAAAAACAAAGACAAATCTCGCAGCTTTTCATTTTCTCCTCGAATTGGCAAAGGAATCTAAAATACTTGTGTGTGTACAGTCCCATCAAGGCTTCTTATGCAGGCATGGTCTTCATTAAGCTGGTCTTTTATTCGTTCAAGTTAACGTCCCGAGCGCAGCATCCTTTGTGACATTACTCTAGAATGTATCGATCAAAGTCACAAAACAAATTGGGTCTAGTGTTAATAACACTTTCCAATCTGCTGGTGGGATATCGACCGCCTCAAATATTCCATGCCCCTTACCTACTAACCTCTCTCCCCCCCCCCCCGAATATACAGCCCTCCGCTCACTCTGCACCAACCCCGACTTGGTGATCAAACCCGCCGACAGGGGAGGTGCCGTGGTAGTCAGGCGCGCTGACCTCTGCCGGACTGAGGCCAACCGACAACTTTCAGACACCTCCCTCTCCTCCTACATATCCTTGGACCATGACCCCACAGACGAGCACCAGGCCTTAATATCACACACCATTACCTCCTCCAACCTCATCTACTGCATCCGCTGTTCCTGGTGTCAACTTCTCTACATCGGCGAGACCAAACGCAGGCGCGGCGATCGTTTCGCTGAACACACCTGTCTTAACCAAACGGACCTCCTAGTGGCCTTTCACTTCAACTCTCCCTCACATTCCCGTCCTGGGCCTCCTCCATTGTCGGAGTGAGGCCCAGCGCAAATTGGAGGAACAGCACCTCATATTTGGCTTGGGTAGTTTACACCCCAGTGGTATGAACATTGACTTCTCCAATTTCAGGAAGTTCTCCAACTCTCTCTGTTCATCCCCTCCCAACCCCTCACAGTTCTCCCGCTACTCCCACTGTCTCTGCTTACATTCTTTCTTTGTCCCACCCCCTCCTTCCCCGACATCAATCCTTAGAAGGTTCTCGACCAGAAATGTCGCCAATTCCTTCTCTCCATAGGTGCTGCCTGTCCCGCTGAGTTTCTCCAGCATTTTATGTCTAACTTCGATATTACCAGCATCTGCAGTTCTTTCTTAAACAATATATTCTCTTCTTTCTTCCTTCCAAGCACTCATTTCTGTTATCTTTCTTTGTAACACTCCTTGTGTTAGTGCATGAGCCCTGTGATTCATTTGTTAAAATAACCTGGTGCAGAGTCATTGGAAAATTGTCAGACAAAACCAACCTAATTCCTAGCCAACAGAACATTAAAATTCCACGGAAAAAAACACTCATCAATGCTGTTTGGCGATGAGACAAAGACTCATAATTCTGCAATATTGATCAATAACTGGGAAAACATGGAAGTTCTGAAACCTGGGTAGGATTTTCTTCAACAGAAAACCATGCGGGTTTCGAAACCACAAAATTGTTACTAAAACTAGTGGTCTCGACACGAGACGTTGCCTACTCCTTATCTCCAAAGATGCTGCCTCACCAGCTGAGTTTCTCCAGCATTTTTTCTCTGCAGTAAATTTCTCAAGAGTGAGTTTGCTCCAGAGTTGGTTCTGCCTCTCTTAGATAGTCATTGACAAGTGTGTTAAAGGGCTGGACTTCTACTTAATACATTGTCACAGCACACAAGGTGGTGGCTAAAATTAGACTCGATCTGCACAGGTTCCTATTAAATATAACCTGGAATGAATAATTGAATATCACACCCACCCATGAGTTAGAAACATAGAAACATTGAAAATAGGTGCAAGAGTAGGCCATTCGGCCCTTCGAGCCTGCACCGCCGTTCGATATGATCATGGCTGATCATCCAACTCAGTATCCCATCCCTGCCCTTTCTCTCCAGACCCCCTGATCCCTTTAGCCACAAGGGCCACATCTAACTCCCTCTTAAATATAGCCAATGAACTGTGGCCTCACTACCTTCTGTGGCAGAGAATTCCACAGATTCACCACTCTCTGTGTAAAAAATGATTTTCTCATCTCGGTCCTAAAAGACTTCCCCCTCTTATCCTTAAACTGTGTGACCCCTAGTTCTGGACTTCCACAACATCGGGAATAATCGGGAGTTGAATGCTCCCGATGCCTACAATATACCCTCCTAATATCTTCATGTCTTATTGTTCAACATCACTGCTTTCCTTGTAGCCACTGCACCAGCATTTATGTGACAATAAGGCTCTGTGTCTCATTCTGAAGAAGGGTCTCCACCCGAAAAACGTCACCCATTCCTTCTCTCCAGAGATGCTGCCCTGTCCCGCTGAGTTACTCCAGCATTTTGTGTCCACCTTCATTCTTTCAAGCATTGGCTTTCATGATCTTGCTTCGTGAGATGGATGGAGTATCATCTACTTATTCTTAGGGGGGAAAGAATACTGGAGGATACATAGGATGCGTAGCAAGAGATGTTAGCTGGATGGATGGAAAAACCAATTGAATGAAGACTATGTACATATAAGATCGCACTGCCATGGTAGTACTGTAGGTACAAGTATTTTAGATTACTTTAAGGTGCATATTCCAGGAGGAAATGAAAAGCTGGGAGATTTCTCTTTGTACCAAATTCATCTCCTGCCCTTATGACCAAGAAAACTTTTGGTTTTTAGAAACATAGAAAATAGGTGCAGGAGGAGGCCATTCGGCCCTTCGATAGATAATAGACAATAGACAATAGGGGTGCAGGAGTACTGTCTGAAGAAGGGTTTCGGCCCGAAACGTTGCCTATTTCCTTCGCTCCATAGATGCTGCTGCACCCACTGAGTTTCTCCAGCTTTTTTGTGTACCTTCGATTCTCCAGCATCTGCAGTTCCTTCTTAAACACAGGTGCAGGAGTAAGCCATTTGGCCCTTCGAGCCAGCACCGACATTCAATGTGATCATGGCTGATCATCCCCAATCAGTACCCCGTTCCTGCCTTCTCCCCATACCCCCTGGCCCCGCTATTTTAAGAGCCCTATCTAGCTCTCTCTTGAAAACATCCGGAGAACCTGCCTCTGAGGCAGAGAATTCCACAGACTCACCACTCTCTGTGAGAAACAGTGTTTCCTCGAATCCATTCTAAATGGCTTACTCCTAATTCTTAAACTGCGTGTGGCCCCTGGTTCTGGACTCCCCCAACATCGGGAACATGTTTCCTGCCTCTAGCGTGTCCAAGCCCTGAACAATCTTATATGTTTCAATGAGATGCCCTCTCAATCCTTCTTCGAGCAAGCACCCCCATTCATTGTGATCATGGCTGATCGTCCCCAATCAATAACCCGTGCCTGCCTGCCTGCCTTCTCCCCATATCCCTTGATTACACTAAACCAGAGCTCTAACTCTTCCTTATCTTTGATCTAATCTGACCAGATTGCTCTGATCTGCCCACTTTTCTAAGGGCTTGTCTTTGTTAAACAAGGGCGTTGAACAAGGGCGCTGCGGTGTAGATGGGACGGTGTCACTGCGTCGTGACATACACGGTCCTGTCACGCATTGACAACAATAGGGGGAAGATTACCTTGCCCCCGTCAACGGGGCATTCACGGACTAGCCCAGCCAGCCACGCTACCTTGCATTCAAAAAGCTCGCTAGCAGCGGACTGATAGCATAGCTGGGACGAACATTATAGCCTAGGCACAAACTCGAACACACAATTCCACCACCACTCAGACCCAGAACTTGTACCAGAGTTGTACATTACTCCTTAATGCACGTTAGTTTAGAACCACAGACCCTTCGGCCCACCTAGTCCATGCCGACGGTACACAAAACTGCTGGGGAAACTCAGCGGGTGCAGCAACACCTATGGAGCGAAGGAAGTAGGCAACGTTTTCCTCGTCCATGCCGACCACTCTTTCCCCCCACTCAGATCTATACTATCCCACTAGGAGGGGGGGGGGGGGGGGGAGAGCTATTCGCAGAGGTCAATTAAGCTACAAGACCCCAGTGTGGGGTGTGGGAGAGAGAAGGTCCACACACTCCACACAGACACACAGCGACCGCGCTCAGGATCGAACCAGCATCTGGGAAGGGAATGGACTGAAGAGTCTGAAGAAGGACTGACCCTTCTTGTCTATTTCCCATTGTGGATGCCTGCTGAGTTCCCCCAGAGGACCCTGACCCTGTGAGATGTGAAACCCCCCACCCAGATAAGTGTGTCGATTTCGACCTTATGACTTCATACAAGACTACACGCTGTAAAAGAGTAAATAGCAAATGGTGTGATTACCAGTTTCAGCTCTCCACAGTTCAAGACTAAGGCTAGATTCTCCTGCGACATGGTTGGTTTGAAGTTATTTTCCTCGTTACTTTGGACTTCTGTTCCGGATTTTGGGCTGCAATCTCCGTTGCAGTTGTATTAGCTCTAAGTTAACCACTAGTTTCCCCTCTCTCGGACGTGTTCTGCCCTTTTCCCTCCAGCTGATGAGACGCCCGCCCTTCCTGCACCAGAGCAAACCGTATAACCTGAGTTGTTGACCCCGGCAAGGGGGTTTAGTGTATTCAGCTCATAGACAACACCCATGGCAACCTTTGAGACGTCGGGGGGCGTCATTGGTTCCCATAGTGACGTGTGTTAGGGGGGATGTCCAACCCTGCTGGGCTATGATTGGTGAATATGTACCCCCTTTAGCAGGGGGCTTGACCAATTAGCCCCTCCCCCTTGCCCCCCATCCCTACTCACCACCCAGCCTCCCCCCCCCCATCCTCCATCCAGAGAAACCAATCCAAGCTCCCAGAGTTGGTACTGGCTGGCCAAATAAAATTGTTCCCCACCATATCCCATTGGAATTGGGTTGTCTAAGGACAAGGTATGGATGGATGGATGGATGGATGGATGGATGGATGGATGGATGGATGGATGGATGGATGGATGGATGGATGGATGGATGGCTCCCACCAGCGTTCTCTGGAGGAACTCAGCAGGCCAGGCAAGCGTCCATGGAGGAAGATGGACAGAAGGGTCAGATTCTGCAGTCCATTCCCTTCACAGATGTTGCCTGACCAGCTGAGTTCCTCCAGCACTCTGCGCTTTCCTCAAGCTTCCAGCATCTGCAGTTTCTTGTGTCACTCTTTTGCTTGTTCTGCTGCAGTTGTACAGGGTATTGGCGAGACCACACCTGGAGCAGTGTGTACAGTTTTGGTCTCCAAATCTGAGGAAAGACATTCTTGCCATAGAGGGAGTACAGCGAAGGTTCACCAGACTGATTCATGGGATGTCAGGACTTTCATATGAAGAAAGACTGGATAGACTTGGCTTGTACTCGCTAGAATTTAGAAGATTGAGGGGGGATCTTATAGGAACGTACAAAATTCTTAAGGGGGTGGACAGGCTAGATGCAGGAAGATTGTTCCCGATGTTGGGGAAGTCCAGGACAAGGGGTCACAGTTTAAGGATAAAGGGGAAATCCTTTAGGACCGAGATGAGAAAAACATTTGTTTCCACTCACAGAGAGTGGTGAATCTGTGGCATTCTCTGCCACAGAAGGTAGTTGAGGCCACAGTTCATTGGCTATATTTAAGATGGAATTAGATGTGGCCCTTGTGGCTAAAGGAATCAGGGGGTATGGAGAGAAGGCAGGTACAGGATACTGAGTTGGATGATCAGACATGATCATATTGAATGGCGGTGCAGGCTCGAAGGGCCGAATGGCCTACTCCTGCACCTATTTTCTATGTTTCTATGTTTCTTTTCTGTCTCTTGCCCTAAGCTTCTGAAGACATTGTCCTTTGTGTGCTGGCCTCAGGGACACAGTGAACCCACTTTCAATACACCACTCCATTTATAGTACGGTTGCAGTCCCAGTCTAGCATGGGATTTAGATGATTGTACAGTAAATAACTGTAAATAACTGCATTTTAGAAGAAGTCTGAAGAAGGGTCTCAAACCCAAAACGTCGCCCATTCCTTCGCTCCATAGATGCTGCCTCACCCGCTGAGTTTCTCCAGCATTTTTGTCCACTTTGCATTTTAGAAAATGCTTTATGATATTGTAATGACTGGAGGTCTGGGTTACTGGTCTCCAGATGTTCAAATCTCACCCCCCCCCCCCCCCCCCCCCCCCCCCCCAGCAGTTTGGATTAGATTAATTTATATTTTTTCACAAAGCTTTTGTTATCCGTGCCATCCAGACAAAGACAAGAATGAAAAAAAAGAAGAAAGAAAAGAAAGTATTAAAAAAAAGATGAATACAGTTAGAATAAAGGGGAGGCCATTTAAAACTGAGGTGAGAAAAAACTTTTTCTCCCAGAGAGTTGTGAATGTATGGAATTCCCTGCCCCAGAAGGCAGTGGAGGCCAAGTCACTGGATGGATTCAAGAGAGAGTTAGATAGAGCTCTAGGGGCTAGTGGAGTCAAGGGATATGGGGAGAAGGCAGGCATGGGTTATTGATAGGGGACGATCAGCTATGATCATACTGAATGGCGGTGTTGGCTTGATGGGCCGAATGGCCTCCTCCTACACCTATTTTCTATGTTTCTAATTAAGTGTCCACGTAAAGGGCACAGCATTTAGTGCAAGAGAAAGTCTGATGAAAGATATTCCAGAGGTCTCCAATGACTTAAGTTCAAGTCAAAGGTGGACAAAAATGCTGGAGAAACTCAGCGGGTGAGACAGCATCTATGGAGCGAAGGAATAGGTGACGTTTCGGGTCGAGACCTTTCTTCAGACTGATGTCGGATGGGGGGATGGGGCGGGAAGAAGAAAGGAAGAGGCGGGGACAGTACGCTGTGGGAGAGCTGGGAAGGGGAGGGGAAGGAGGGAGAAAGCAGGGACTACCTGAAATTGGAGGTCAATGTTCATACCGCTGGGGTGCAAACTGCCCAAGCGAAATATGAGGTGCTGCTCCTCCAATTTGCGGTGGGGCTCACTCTGGCCATGGAGGAGGCCCAGGACAGAAAGGTCGGATTGGGAATGGGAGGGGGAGTTGAAGTGCTGGGCCACTGGGAGATCAGGTTGGTTAGTGCGAACTGAGAGGAGGTGTTGGGCGAAGCGATCGCCAAGCCTACGCTTGGTCTCGCCGATGTAGAGCAGCTGACATCTAGAGCAAGTCAATATATTTATATGGAAAGTATAAAACAATTCAGCAGCGAGGCCAGTTCACACCAAGAGCAATGACAGTGTCCAGAACATCTGAGTTAGTGGTTGAGGTAGAAACAGGCCAGATATGGGGGGCAAAGTCGAGAAACAACCGACTGCTGATGCTGGGATCTGCAGCAGCCAAAAAAATGCTGGAGGAGCTCAGCGGGTCAGGCAGCATCTGTGGAGCCAGAGAGAGAGATAGGCGACGTTCAGATCCAGCATCAGGACCGAGTGCGTGGAGGCGAGGTAGCCAGTGTCAGGATGGAAGGTGATGCATGGAAGCAAGGAACTGCAGATGCTGGTTTATTAAAAAAAATGCTGGAGTAACTCACCGTTTCAGGCAACATCTCTGGAGAACATGGATAGGCAACGTTTCGGGTCGAAACCCAAAGGAAATAGGCAACGTTTCGGGTAGGCAACGTTTCGGGTCGAAACCCAAAGGAAATAGGCAACGTTTCGGGTCGAAACCCAAAGGAAATAGGCAACGTTTCGGGTCGAAACCCGAAGGGTTTCGGGACGAAACGTTGTCTATTTCCTTCGCTCCATAGATGCTGCTGCACCCACTGAGTTTCTCCAGCATTTTTGTCTACACTCACCAAGAATGGTACGAAACGTTGTCTATTTCCTTCGCTCCATAGATGCTGCTGCACCCACTGAGTTTCTCCAGCATTTTTGTCTACACTCACCAAGAATGGTACGAAACGTTGCCTATTTCCTTCGCTCCATAGATGCTGCTGCACCAGCTGAGTTTCTCCAGCACTTTTGTCTACCTTCGATTTTCCAGCATCTGCACTTACAACATCTCTGGAGAACATGGATAGGTGACGATTTGGGTTGGGACCCTTCTTTAGACTGAAGCCACGGGCCATTCGGCCCATCGAGCCTGCACCGCTATTTAACGCAACTTTGGCTGACCATATTCTCACATATCCACCCATGATTTTTATTGCATCGTAAAAAGGAATTGATCTATTTTTTGGTGACTTGGCCCCAACCATCCTGCCTGGAACCAACTTCCACACAATCACCATCACCATCTTAGAAATGCTTTCTTATCCTTATCTTGTCCTAAACCTCTTTCCCTGTATGTGGATGCAAGGAACTGCAGATGCTGGTTTATAAAAAAAAATGCTGGAGTAACTCAGCGTTTCAGGCAACATCTCTGGAGAACATTGATAGGTGACGATTTGGGTTGGGACCCTTCTTTAGACTGAAGGCAGAATGGTGGCATGGCTGGTAGGGATGCAGGCTCACTGCGCCGGAGATCCAGGTTTGATCCTCACCTCGGGTGCTGTCTATGTGGAGTTTGTCCGTTCTCCAGGTAACCTGGTCGGCTTTCCCCCACATCCCAAAGGTGTGTGTTTTTTTTTGTAGGTTAAGTGGTGTCTGTAAAGTGTCCCTAGTGTGTAGGGAGTAGATTCAGATTTCAGATTCAATTTTAATTGTCATTGTCAGTGTACAGTACAGAGACAACGAAATGCATTTAGCATCTCCCTTGAAGAGCGACATAGCAAACGATTTGAATTAAAAAAAAAATAATAATAAGTGTCCGGGGGGGGGGGGGGGGGGGGGGGGGGGGGGGTGATTGGCAGTCACCGAGGTACGTTGTTTAGTAGAGTGACAGCCGCCGGAAAGAAGCTGTTCCTCGACCTGCTGGTTCGGCAACGGAGAGACCTGTAGCGCCTCCCGGATGGTAGGAGGGTAAACAGTCCATGGTTGGGGTGAGAGCAGTCCTTGACGATGCTGAGCGCCCTCCGCAGACAGCGCTTGCTTTGGACAGACTCAATGGAGGGGAGCGTGGAACCGGTGATGCGTTGTAGATGCAAACGTGGGATAACATGGAATGGGTGTGGACTTGATGGGGCCGAAGGGCCTGTTTCCATACTGTATCTTTCCATCAATTCAGTCAATCAAATCCTGAGATTTGGCAGTTCAGTTTACATGGAACTTCAGGGCAGTTCTTAGCAGGATGAACACAGGAATGAGGAAGGCTTTGCGAATTTACCTGTTCCGGTTTCCTGGATTACCAGTGACTAAATCCGAAACAATTACGCGGATAGAATCCCAAGACAAATATTTCACCTTTTCTCTCTCACTTGCATAATCCAGCTCAGTACACCCTATGCCAAAGGGGACATTAGCCAAGATGAAAAGGCTTTGCCTGTAAACATGCTGGAGTTACGGTTGAGACAGGGAGCCGCATTTGGTGCCAGGAGAGCTATGCCTACAACTGTTTTGAATCACCAGGAAAACAGAAGTGGGATATCTACTGCATGAGATTCACAGGGCGGCTTAATGCATCATGCAGGCTCAAGAAACACCTCTTCACAGATGCTGCCTGACCCACTGAGTCCCTCCAGGAGAAGAAACAAGGAAGGGCAGATGGTGGTTTATACATGTTTAAGAAGGAACTGCAGATGCTGGAAAATCGAAGGTAGACAAAAGTGCTGGAGAAACTCAGCTGGTGCAGCAGCATCTATGGAGCGAAGGAAATAGGCAACGTTTCGTACCATTCTTGGTGAGTGTAGACAAAAGTGCTGGAGAAACTCAGTGGGTGCAGCAGCATCTATGGAGCGAAGGAAATAGACAACGTTTCGTCCCGAAACCCTTCGGGTTTCGACCCGAAACGTTGCCTATTTCCTTTGGGTTTCGACCCGAAACGTTGCCTATTTCCTTTGGGTTTCGACCCGAAACGTTGCCTATTTCCTTTGGGTTTCGACCCGAAACGTTGCCTATTTCCTTTGGGTTTCGACCCGAAACATTGCCTATTTCCTTCGCTCCATAGATGCTGCTGCACCCGGCTGAGTTTCTCCAGCACTTTTGTCTACCTGGTGGTTTACAGATGCTGAGTTCCTCCAATGCTTTGTTTGCTGTGTCACGGATGCTCTTAAGTTCACAAGCTCTAGGAGCAGAATCTCACCTACGTGAAAAAACTGACCACGTAGGTTTACCCCGGGCATTCCGGTTTCACACCCCAAAGATTGTAAATTGTCTTTAGTGTATAGTGTGTGCTGGTGTAACGGAGATTGCAGTTTGGTGCAGACTTGATGGGCCAAAGGGCCTGATTCTATGCTGTATCTCCAAACTAATCTACAACAAGGTTTTTCACTATATACTCTGTACATGCGACACAATAACAAGCCATTAATGTCACATAGTATTTACATTATCCAAAGCAAAACTCAAAACACTTTGTCCATTGTCAGCTAAGATCTTATTAAATGGTGAAACTGGTTTGAGAGGCTTGGGTAGCCCATTCTTATAGAAACGTACAAAATTCTTAAGGGGTTGGACAGGCTAGATGCAGGAAGATTGTTTCTGATGTTGGGGAAGTCCAGAACAAGGGGTCACACAGTTTAAAGATAAAGGGGGAAATCTTTTAGGACCGAGATGAGGAAAACATTTTTCACACAGAGAGTGGTGAATCTGTGGAATTCTCTGCCACAGAAGATAGTTGAGGCCACAGTTCGTTGGCTATATTTAAGATGGAGTTAGATGTGGCCCTTGTGGCTAAGAGGATCAGGGGGTATGGAGAGAAGGCAGGTACGGGATACTGAGTTGGATGATCAGCCATGATCATATTGAATGGCGGTGCAGGCTCGAAGGGCCGAATGGCCTACTCCTGCACCTATTTTCTATGTTTCTATGTTTCTATTCCTGCTCGTAATTCACCGTTTATAGCCTTTAATAATCTCGAAGGAAGAACTGCAGATGCTGGAAAAATCGAAGGTTGACAAAAATGCTGGAGAAACTCAGCGGGTGAGGCAGCATCTATGGAGCGAAGGAATAGGTGACGTTTCGGGTCGAGACTCTTCTTCAGACTAATGTGGGGGGGGCGGAAAGACAGTGGGAGAGCTGGGAAGGGGAGGGGAAAGAGGGAGAAAGCAGGGACTACCTGAAAATTGGAGGTCAATGTTCATACCGCTGGGGTGTAAACTACCCAAGCGTTAATACCTTTAGTAATCTTGTTCTTTTAAGCTGTGCTCAACCTGACATTGTCTGGGGTTTTGTTGTATGTGTCATGACTTTATTCTGATGTTGATAATAAGCATGCACAGACATTGGTTTGTTGTCCATTTGTGGTCTATGAGTTCACTGTTTCCTTTTGTGCTTTTAGATTGTTGCCCGAGCCGCAAACTTACGCACTGTGTACGGAGGCAATTGGCAACTTTTTATCACAGCTGAAATATCATTTGCTTTATGATGGCATGCTGGCATTGTGACATCATTGATCCGAAATAACTCGCAGCCGAAACTGAGCTCAGTAACGCCGGTCGGTGTCTTTGGCAATATGTGTGTCCCAGAGCTCCAAACTCACTTCTATGGGCCTTGTCTGCACTTGTAGGGTGAAATGAGCTGAATGTCATAATGGCAATGTTGATGTAACTAAAGGTTACACAAAAAAGCTGGAGAAACTCAGCGGGTGCAGCAGCATCTATGGAGCGAAGGAAATAGGTCGAAACCCTGAAGGAAATAGGCAACGAAATAGGAAATGTTGTCTATTTCGCTAGATTGCAGGAAAAAGTATTGGGGGAGTGCAGAACCAAGGGTCACAGTTTAAGATAGACAAAAGTGCTGGAGAAACTCAGCGGGTGCAGCAGCATCTATGGAGCGAAGGAAATAGGCAACGTTTCGGGTCGAAACCCGGAAGGGTTTCGACCCGAAACGTTGCCTATTTCCTTCAGGGTTTCGTCCCGAAACGTTACCTATTTCCTTCGCTCCATAGATGCTGCTGCACCCGCTGAGTTTCTCCAGCTTTTTTGTGTAACCTTCGATTCTCCAGCATCTGCAGTTCCCTCTTAAACAACTTGATGTAACTAAATACTTGAACACACCCCAGACATCTATTAAGGGGACATATCATGACACCAAATCAAATATATCGCTGATCATTTTTCTTGAATACAAATCTCAGCATTTGACAGGAGAAAGATTCACAGCAGGACTATAAAAAACCAATTGGCCATTACCAATGAGTTTATTGCTGGTGCAACAAAATCGTAAAACCCAACTGTTTCAGGTCTGGGTGAAAAATGGTCAAGAATATAAATACTTATCTCATATCTCCTATTTTCTATTTTCTAACTCTTTCTCTCTCCCTTTCTTCTTTTTTACTTCTCTCTCTCACTCTCTCTCTCTTTTCATAGAAACATAGAAATTAGGTGCAGGAGTAGGCCATTCGGCCCTTCGAGCCTGTACCGCCATTTAATATGATCATGGCTGATCATCCAACTCAGTATCCCGTACCTGCCTTCTCTCCATACCCTCTGATCCCCTTGGCCACAAGGGCCACATCTAACTCCCTCTTAAGTATAGCCAATGAACTGTGGCCTCAACTACCCTCTGTGGCAGAGAGTTCCAGAGATTCACCACTCTCTGTGTGAAAAAAGTTCTCCTCATCTCGGTTTTAAAGGATTTCCCCCTTATCCTTAAGCTGTGACCCCTTGTCCTGGACTTCCCCAACATCGGGAACAATCTTCCTGCATCTAGCCTGTCCAACCCCTTAAGAATTTTGTAAGTTTCTATAAGATCCCCTCTCAATCTCCTAAACTCTAGAGAGTATAAACCAAGTCTATCCAGTCTTTCTTCATAAGACAGTCCTGACATCCCAGGAATCAGTCTGGTGAACCTTCTCTGCACTCCCTCTATGGCAAGCTTCATATTTCCTTCGCTCCATATTTTCATTTTTGTTTCTCACACACACTACACATCACATGTTTTTACGACTCTCTATTGTGTCTCGTTGTTTTTTCAAAAAAATGAAAATAAAAAATGAAGTTGTACACAGAATGTAACATGCTAACATATATTTGGCACCTGAAAAAAAGCTACCACTGTATTGTACTTACTTCTAATAAATAAATCAAAAAAACAAACCAATGTGTTTATTACTGGTAGATTTTGTTTGGCTGTCAGGATAATTTAACGGCTCATGTTAGGGTACAGTAAAATTTACATTGATAGGGTATCAATAGGAGATCCATTGACTTGGCCTCCACAGCTATCTGTGGCAAATAATTCCACATATTCACCGCCCTCTGACTAAAGAGGTTCCTCCTCATCTCATTCCTAAAGGAACGTCCTTTTCCACATCAGAACTGCCCCCTCCATCGACTCCTTTAAGTCGAGACTTAAAACTCATCTCTACTCCGAAGCCTTTCTTGACGTCCTCTGAGTGAGGGCTATATGTATGTAGTGATGTTTGTGTTTACTCCATAAACCAATGTTGTATAACGTTAGTACCAATCTAATGCAACTTTGGCCAACGAGAGTTGGTTTTTAAATGTGCTAGATAAATAAAAGTGACTTGACTTGACTTGACTTTA
The DNA here is from genome assembly GCF_028641065.1 of Leucoraja erinaceus. NCBI lineage: Eukaryota > Metazoa > Chordata > Chondrichthyes > Rajiformes > Rajidae > Leucoraja > Leucoraja erinaceus. The sequence continues at coordinate 4,500,829 of NC_073412.1, read as the reverse complement.
ATTTTGAGGCTGTGACCTCTGGTCCGAGACTCTCTCACTAGTGGAAACATCCTCTCTATCCAGGCCTTTCGCTATTCAGTAAGTTTCAATGAAGTCCCTCCTCATCCTTCTAAACTCCAGCGAGTACAGGCCCAGTGCTGTCAATGATTTGTGCCTGTGTCGGAGGTTATGGGGAGAAGGCAGGAGAATGGGGTTAGGAGGGAGAGACAGATCAGTCATGATTGAATGGCGGAGTAGACTTAATTGCCTAATTCTGCGGAGTTTGCACATTTTCCCAGTGACCGCGTGGGTTTTCTCCGGGTGCTCTGGTTTCCTCCCACATCCCAAAGACGTGCAGGTTTGTAGGTTAAACCACGCTGCTGCCATAAGGAGATCAGTTTCCAAGATCTAACTCCAGGGCAGTTCTTAGCAGAAGGAACACAGGAATGAGGAAGATTTTGTGAATTAACCTGTTCCGGTTTCCTGGATTACCAGTGACTAAATCCGAAACGATTACGCGGATAGAATCCCAAAACAAATATTTCACCTTTTCTCTCTCACTTGCATAATCCAGCTCAGTACACCCTATGCCAAAGGGAACATTAGCCAAGACGAAAAGGCTATGCCTGTAAACATGCTGGAGTTACGGTTGAGACAGGGGGCCGCATTTGGTGCTAGGAGAGCTATGCCTACAACTGTTTTGAATCACCAGGGAAACAGAAGTGAGATATCTACTGCATGAGAATCACAGAGCTGGCCTGATGCATCATGCAGGCTCAAGAAACACCTCTTCACAGATGCTGCCTGACCCACTGAGTCCCTCCAGGAGAAGAAACAAGGAACGGCAGATGCTGGAAAATCGAAGGCAGACAAAAGTGCTGGAGAAACTCAGCGGCTGCAGCAGCATCTATGGAGCGAAGGAAATGGGCAACGTTTCGGGCCGAAACCCAGAAGAGCCATCATTGGGGGGCACGGTGGCACAACGGTAGAGTTGCTACCTTGTAGCGCCAGAGACCCGGGTTCGATCCTGACAACGGGTGCTGTCTGTACGGAGTTTGCACGTTTTCCCTGTGATGTTTTCTCCTCCCACATTGCAAAGATGGGCAAGTTTGTGGGTTAATTGGACTTTCTAAAAATTCTATCCTCGTGTGTGCAGGATAGATCTAGTGTATAGGTGAATGCTGGTCGGCACAGACTGGGTGGGCCGAAGGGCCTGTTTCCACGCTGTATCTCTAACCAAAACGAAACCATGAACACGATGAGAATAATTTGTTGGCCCATTCCATTTCCTGACTAATTGTTCAATTTTTTCCAGGCACAGAACATTATAGGACAGGAAGTGGGCCTTCACTCCAAACCAAAGTCTGTGCCAAACCCTTACCAACCTGCACATAATGCATATCCCTCTAATCTGTGCATAATCCATACGCTTATCAGAAAGTCTCTTAAATGCCACTGTTGTATCTGCTTCCACATTGTACACTGGTAATCATTCGCTTTATAAAAGTTCCAAATATACCACCAGGGGGCGCCGCACGATGGCAGCCTCGCCAACAGTCTGTCCGTCTTTTCGTCTTTTTTTTTTGTGTTAATTTTAGTGTGCTTTAAAAGTTTGTGTTAATGTTGGGGTGGGAGATTGCAACCTTCACGTGGTCCGCCCTGTTTCGGCGGATGCCGTGCGCAGTCAAGTGAGATCAAATAGAACAAGTTGTCCTACAACTTTAGCCTGTGCACGCCATATGCAAGAAGAAGTGTTAATGTTCCGTGGTTTGTTTTATGTGGGGGTTGGGGGGAAACATTTTTTTAATCTCTTACCTTGCGATTGTTTTCCGGATCGTATCTCCGGTCGTTCTGCGGCCTAACACCATGGAGGGGGAGGCCTTGCTACGGACTGACTTTGAGCCCCTGATCGACACCCCAACCATGGCCTGCGGATTTCAACATCGAGGAACTCGCAGTCTCGGGTAGACGGGAAGCTCCAACGACGCAGACGGCTCGACCAGCTCCGACCTGATGCGGGGGAGTTGACACCCCCCCCCCGATGCAGGAGCTAGATCGCCCCTAATGCGGAGAGCCCGAACACCACCGGCTACGGGAGCCAAGATGGTCCCGTCAACATAAGGCTCGAGGCCCCGACTGCGGGAGAACAAAGAAGGGAAGAAATTGACCCTTTTTTTCTCCTTCCATCACAGTGAGGAATGTGGAGGAGTCACTGTGGTGGATGTTTATATTAAAATGTGTTTTGTGTGTCTTGTTGCTTTTTATTGGTATGACTACGGCAAGTCAAATTCCGCGTGTGTTGCAAAACATACTTGGCTAATAAAGTACGATTATGAAATATTTTTGTCCTCTTAAGCATCCTCATTCCATTTCAACATATAAACCTCTTTTGTGACTGCAGGCCTGTCTGGCCCCAGGCTGTCCCGGGGAATTTCCAAGTCCGGACACCTTATCATAATATCTCACCATTGATGAAATATTTTAGTCCACAATGCATTTTTGAAAGAGCTGTCCGATGTCTCAGAGCCTGCTCTTGCCCCATAGCCTTGGATTTTTTCTCCCAACAAGTACTTTCCCAATTCCCTTCAGAAAGATGGTATTGAATCTGTTTGCCCACTAATTATGGACAATAAACTTGGTCACACCATGTAACCAAAGATGTCTTCTTCTTTTCGTGTCCATTTTACAAATGTTGGCCTCAGTGCCATCGTTCGTCCGTCCTGGCAATCAGTGGAAGCCATCACTTGTCGCAATAGATGATGGTGGTAGCAGAATTAGTTCAGGATACTTCCAGTTTCCTGCCCCCCCCCCCCACCATCGCGGACACTTCTGCTATGGGGCCCACCGTAGATGTGAAATGCACAGTGTAACCAAGTCCCATAACAATCTTATGACTTAAGGATAATGGGAAAAGGTAATCTGAGGAAAGACATTGTTGCCATAGAGGGAGTACAGAGAAGGTTGACCAGACTGATTCCTGGGATGTCAGGACTTTCATATGAAGAAAGACTGGATAGACTCGGCTTGTACTCGCTAGAATTTAGAAGGTACAGGAGGGAACTTATAGAAACTTACAAAATGCTTAAGGGCACACAAAAAAGCTGGAGAAACTCAGCGGGTGCAGCAGCATCTATGGAGCGAAGGAAATAGGCAACGTTTCGGGCCGAAACCCTTCTTCCAGCATCTGCAGTTCCTTCTTAAAATTCTGAAGGGGTTGGACAGGCTAGATGCAGGAAGATTGTTCCCGATGTTGGGGAAGTCCAGAACAAAGGGGTCACAGTTTAAGGATAAGGGGGAAATCTTTTAGGACCGAGATGAGAAAAATATTTTTCACACAGAGAGTGGTGAATCTCTGGAATTCTCTGCCACAGAAGGTAGTTGAGGCCACAGTTCATTGGCTATATTTAAGAGGGAGTTAGATGTGGCCCTTGTGGCTAAAGGGATCAGGGGGTATGGAGAGAAGGCAGGTACGGGATACTGAGTTGGATGATCAGCCATGATCATATTGAATGGCGGTGCAGGCTCGAAGGGCCGAATGGCCTACTCCTGCACCTAATTTCTATGTTTCTATGTTTCTATGAACTTATAGAAACTTATAAAATGCTTAAGGGCACACAAAAAAGCTGGAGAAACTCAGCGGGTGCAGCAGCATCTATGGAGCGAAGGAAATAGGCAACGTTTCGGGCCGAAACCCTTCTTCCAGCAAAATCCTTAAGGGGTTGGACAGGCTAGATGCAGGAAGATTGTTCCCGATGTTGGGGAAGTCCAGAACAAAGGGTCACAGTTTAAGGATAAGGGGGAAATCTTTTAGGACCGAGATGAGAAAAATATTTTTCACACAGAGAGTGGTGAATCTAGATATGGCCCTTGTGGCTAAAGGGATCAGGGGGTATGGAGAGAAGGCAGGTACAGGATACTGAGTTGGATGATCAGCCATGGTCATATCGAATGGCGGTGCAGGCTCGAAGGGCTGAATGGCCTACTCCTGCACCTATTTTCTATGTTTCTATGTAACAGGACCAAGGTCTAGGGAAACCTGTGCTTCAAGGTTCAGAACTGTTCTGTGTTCAGTTTCCAGTGTCTACATGTGTAGGAAGGAACTGCAGATGCTGGTTTACACTGAAGATTGACACAAAATGCTGGTGGGATTTAGCAGGACAGGCAGCATCTCTGGGGAGAAGGAATGGGTGACGTTTCGGGTCAGGGTCCTTCTTCACACCGACTTTGTTTTGGGTTGGGACCTTTCTTCAGACTTCTGAAGAAGGGTCGGACCCAGAATATCACTTGTCCATTTTCTCCAGAGATGCAACCTGACCCGCTGAGTTACTCCAGCATTTTGTGTCTATCTTTGATAGGAATTACATCCATTGGTAAAAAAAAGTTAGTATGTGGAGGAGGGAACTGCAGATGCTGGTTTATAAAGATAGACATAAAATGCTGGAGTAACTCAGCAGGTCAGGGAGTCCAATCTCCCACCAACATTCTTGGCATGCCAGATTATCAAAGGTTTACTGTAGTGTCAAATATCATCAATGTGCAATAAAGTATGTAGTGACTGCAATTTAATCTTTCAGTGCCACTTTAACAACTATTGACTTTGTATGCGTGCAGTTTCCAATGTCACAAAGTGGTGGAGTAACTCAGCGGGTAAGGCAGCATCTCTGGAGAAAAGGAATAGGTGACGTTTCAGGTCAGAACTGAAGAAGGGTTTCGACTCGAAACGCCACCTATCCCTTTTCTCCATTGATACTGCTTGACCCACTGAGTTCCTCCAGCATTTTGTGTCTATCTTTAGTATAAACCGACATCTTCAGTTCCTTCCTACACACTTTCTGATGTCATCTGGATACTTTCATTCAATGACTCGTTCAATGAAGTCCAGAACAAGGGGTCACAATTTAAGGATAAGGGGGAAGTATTTTAGGACCGAGATGAGAAAATGTTTTTTCACACAGAGAGTGGTGAGTCTGTGGAATTCTCTGCCACAGAAAGTAGTTGAGGCCACAGTTCATTGGCTATATTTAAGAGGGAGTTAGATGTGGCCCTTGTGACTAAAGGGATCAGGGGGTATGGAGAGAAGGCAGGTACAGGATACTGAGTTGGGTGATCAGCCATGATCATATTGAATGACGGTGCAGGCTTGAAGGGCCGAATGGCCTACTCCTGCACCTATTTTCTATGGTTCTATATTTCTATGACTCACTTATCAGGCTGTGAGCAGCCCTGCAGTTCAATTAGCCCACATATAGAGTGCCGTAGAGATAGATATATAGCATGGCAAAGGGCACTTTGGCCCACCTCATCCATGCTAAGCAAGATGCCCATCCAAGCCAGTCCAGCTTTGACCCATCTCCCTCTAAACCTCCCCTTTTGTCACTGTGCCATTGTCTGCTACAAAATGACACACAATCAGGCTGTTTCATCATCAAAAATATAACTCGGACCTGCTTTGAGTGTGAAGTAAATTTCTCACAGATTCACTTAGAAACGGGCGAAAGGTCACTAGCATAAACCTGTAGCTAACAATGGTGCAACACGTCACAATTGTTTGAGGACACACGGCAGAATAAGCTCGATAGCTGGCATTTTAGCAACTCAGTTACAGAATTACGTGTCACTATGGTAACATACAAATTATCCGTTGTAATTATCTGGTGCCTGGAGCATATTATTTCAATGGGGTTAATTTGAAATCATTTAGTTCTTTAACTGCATTTTAGGCTATTTATTTTACAGGTATGAGGTTGATGTGATGTTGAAACACAGCTGACGGACATTGAAGATGTCGGATTAAATGTACATTTCCACGACTGTTTGCAAAGATCATTTTTATTTTTGCACACTATTCGAGTGTCTGGGAAAGGTAATTGAATTCCACTCGCCAGATCACAGCTGGAGATAATACAAAGGCCATGCTGGGAGATATAAAGAGCTCGGGCAACACCTGTGGAAAAAAGGAAAAGGGCCGGGTGAGCAAGCGTATCGGTTTTGTGACCCTTCATCCAATACACGCAAGAAAAATAATGGTCCTCAGAGGAATTAAATAGAGAGTCCGTGATAGAAACATAGAAACATAGAAAGTAGGTGCAGGAGTAGGCCATTCGGCCCTTCGAGCCTGCACCGCCATTCAATATGATCATGGTTGATCATCCAACTCAGTATCCCGTACCTGCCTTCTCTCCATACCCCCTGATCTCCTTAGCCAGAAGGGCCACATCTAACTCCCTCTTAAATATAGCCAATGAACTGGCCTCAACTACCCTCTGTGGCAGAGAGTTCCGGAGATTCACCACTCTCTGTGTGAAAAAAGTTCTCCTCATCTCGGTTTTAAAGGATTTCCCCCTTATCCTTAAGCTGTGACCCCTTGTCCTGGACTTCCCCAACATCGGGAACAATCTTCCTGCATCTAGCCTGTCCAACCCCTTAAGAATTTTGTAAGTTTCTATAAGATCCGCTCTCAATCTCCTAAATTCTAGAGAGTATAAACCAAGTCTATCCAGTCTTTCTTCATAAGACAGTCCTGACATCCCAGGAATCAGGCGTGATGAGGCAATGGGTCGCGTTGCATAACAAAAGTAAATAAAATGTGCAGGGCACAGGCAAGGAATGAGTCTAGAGTAGTAACCAAAGATCCTATAGCGGAGCAAGATAGTGCACTCCTGCTAAGTGGGAACCATCTGAAACCATTGTTCCCATTGGAAACAATCTCCTGCGAAGATTGTTTCCGATGTTGGGGAAGTCCAGGACAAGGGGTCACTGTTTAAGGATAAGGGGGAAATCTTTTAGGACCGAGATGAGAAAAACATTTTTCACACAGAGAGTGGTGAATCTGTGGAATTCCCTGCCGCAGAAGGTAGTTGAGGCCACAGTTCATATTTAATGGCTATATTTAAGAGGGAGTTAGATGTGGCCCTAGTGGCTAAAGGGATCAGAGGGTATGGAGAGAAGGCAGGGATGGGATACTGAGTTGGATGATCAGCCATGATCATATTGAATGGCGGTGCAGGATTGAAGGGCCGAATGGCCTACTCCTGCAACTATTTTCTATGTTTCTATGATAGATTCAATGAGCCCCAGAGCAAATGGTGCCCACTTCAGCGACAGATGGCACAATGGGCTAAGTGTTCGGCTGGCGACCGGAAGGTAGCCGGTTCGAATCCTGCTTGGAGTGCATACTGTCGTTGTGTCCTTGGGGCAAGACACTTCACCCACCTTTGCCTGTGTGTAATGTAATGTAATTATGTGAGGCACTTTGGGGTCAATGCAAGTTGACTGAAAATGTGCTATATAAATAAGATTATTATTATTATTATTATTATAAACATGAAAATAATACTCAGCGTCATGGAAGTACCGTCTATGGACCCAAGTGGTTTGGATCACACTTCAGCATTACTTTGACACCCAGTCCCTTCTTTGTTGTTTCAAAGGCCTTGAGAGCTTCTTTCAGAGCAAAGCGATGTGTGACCAAAGGCTTCACATCAATCATCTTTGCAGCCAACATGTCAATTGCCACAGGCCACCTATAAGATGAGCAAAGATAGTTAGTAATAAGTCATTTTTCAAGGTACCATTATGCCCCTGTCCCACTTAGGAAGCCTGAACGGAAACCTCTGGAGACTTTGTGCCCCACCCAGAGGTTTCCGTTCAGGTTTCCTAAGTGTGACAGGGGCATTACACTGAATCTGATAATGAGAGTGAGATTAATGTGGACCAGGGAAGTTCAGAGAGCATTCAGGTACTTGATGGCATTTTTTTTTGTGGATTGCAGCATCCCGAATGTTGTCTTCTTAGCTCATATTTTAAATGCACCTTTAAAATGCAAAAATAGGTGCATAAAAAAAAAAAATGATTAGAGGAATATGGAAGACCAAAAACAATTTAAACAAATAAAGTCGTCTGTAAAAGGCATTTTTATTCTTGGTAGTTTGAAAAGGCCAAAATTGAAGCATGTTACACACCATGTTACATAAGGCATCTTTGCACATCAAGAACACCAAAGAACATCAAAGGGGAGGATGTCTGAACTTTGGTGCCTTCCCTTACAGTGGGAAACTATGTGGGGGCGTTTATGTTAAAGACTATCGTGTTTGGCGCTCTATTTTTTATTCGTATGGCTCCAAAAGAACATGGGGAATTTGGTGACCCCAAATTTCACTGTAGGCTTGCGCATGTGACAATAAATGTCTCTTGAATCTTGAATCTCTTGGTGCCCTCTAGAGGCCAGTGCAGAGAGAGCGAATGTTAGCAACTGAGTCACGGTTGAGGTCAGAAGCCACATGATGCAGTCCTTTCCCTTTCGACCACAAATTAAGCCTATCTAAGGTTTGGATTGTAAACATTTGGTGATAGACCTACAGATTACAACATGCAGGGTGTAGCGAGGGGTTTGATTTCGGATTACATTTTTATCAGCTGATTATAAAGGTGCTGCAGATGTTATGGTATAATTGGTAGGAGGGCCCTTGTACAATCCTGAACTGATGATTCAATGCAGGAGAGCACGGCGGCACAGCGGTAGAGTTCCTGCCTCACAGCGCCAAAGACCCAGGTTCGATCCCGACTACAGGTTTCAGATTCAGATTCAGATTCAATTTTAATTGTCATTGTCAGTGTACAGTACAGAGACAACAAAATGCATTACAGAGACAACGAAATGCACACAGGTGCTGTCTGTACGGAGTTTGCACGTTCTCTCCGTGACCGCGTGGGTTTTCTCCGAGATCTTCGGTTTCCTCCCACACTCCAAAGACGTACAGATATGTAGGTTAATTGGCTTGGTAAATGTAAATTTAAAAAAAAAAAAAAAAAAATTTGTATATAGTGCGTATAGGAGTGTGAATTTTCACACAGAGAGTGGTGAATCTCTGGAACTCTCTGCCACAGAGGGTAGTTGAGGCCAGTTCATTGGCTATATTTAAGAGGGAGATAGATGTGGCCCTTGTGGCTAAGGGGATCAGGGGGTATGGAGAGAAGGCAGGTATGGGATGCTGAGTTGGATGATCAGCCATGATCATATTGAATGGCGGTGCAGGCTCGAAGGGCCGAATGGCCTACTCCTGCACCTAATTTCTATGTTTCTATGTTTCTATGAATGAGCGGGGATCGCTGGTTGGCGTGGACCCGGTGGGCCGAAAGGGCCTGTTTTCGCGCGATAACTAAACTAAAACTAAAGTCCGTACAGACAGCACCCGAGGTCAGGATCGAACTCGTGTCTCTGGCCCTTGTAAGGCAGCAACTCTACTGTTGTGTCACCGTGCTGCCCCCTTGTGGACTGTGTACAAAATACATGATCCCCATATTGCCATTATTAGAGTATATCCAATGCACTATTGGAGGTAGGACTTTTCTAATCATCAAAGGACTCATCTGCCCTCTCAGGCTTTTCTATGACATTATTCTGTGGAAGAGGGAATTACCGCTAAAAGTTTATATTCTAATATATAATAATAATATTCTAATATAATAAACTAAACTGAACTACAATGCTGGCCATCTTTTTCATTTGCGATTACTTCATAGATTAGCTGGTTCTTTTCCAATAAGATAATATTTCCTGTTAATACCCACAATTAATTGCAGAAACTGGTGGTAACACTCAGCAGGTCGGGAAGCAGCCATGGCAAGAGCTAAAGGTTTTGAGGCGCATCAGGACTTCGACCGGAAACATTACCTCTGCTTCCCTTTCCACTGGTGCTGCCCACCTGCTGTGTGTTTCCAGCGTGTTCTGTTTTGGCTTCAGACTGCCAGCATTTTCATTTAAAGTTAATTGATTCTTGAATAACTTGTGGGGTGCTTTGAGATGTTCTATAAGATTGTTAAGGGTTTGGGTTTGGACACACTAGAGGCAGGAAACTTGTTGGGGGAGTCCACATCCAGGGGCCACACACAGTTTAAGAATAAGGAGTAAGCCATTTAGAATGGAGACGAGGAAACACCTTTTCTCACAGAGAGTTGTGTGTCTGTGGAATTCTCTGCCTCAGAGGGCGGTGGAGGCAGGTGCTCTGGATGCTTTCAAGAGAGAGCTAGATAGGGGAGTCAGGGGATATGGGGAGAAGGCAGGAACGGGGTACTGATTGGGGATGATCAGCCATGATCACATTGATTGGCGGTGCTGGCTCGAAGGGCCGAATGGCCTACTCCTGCACCTATTGTCCTGAAGAGCAACACAATTAATAAATATTTTCACCTCCGAATAAAATAATAGTGTAATCGCTACTGTGCTTTGACCAAGGTGAAAGGCTGCCTTTTCATCACCTTTCTCCCTCTATGTGCTGGTTCTGTGCAGGTGAGGACAGGTGCCAGGTGCGCTGATAGCACACCAGTGCAGTCAAGTTCAAAATGGATGGTTGATTATCAGCACAGACTTGGTGGGCCGAAGGGCCTGTTTGTGTTCTGCATTCCTCTATCTCCTTCTCTCCGGAGATGCTGCCTCTCCCGCTGAGTTACTCCAGCATTTTGTGTCTATCTTCAGTTTAAACCAGCATCTGCAGTTCCTTCCGACACAGTGATATTGAGATATTGTTTATGCTTCGATTCTGGCTGTTTTAATGAAGACCAAAAACATACGTGAAATAATTAAATGGGAAGAGTGTAATGCCCCCGTCCCACTTAGGAAACCTGAAGGGAGACTTTGCGCCCCACCCAAGGTTTCCGTGCGGTTCCCGGAGGTTGCAGGTGGTTGCCGGAGGTTGCAGGTAGTGGAAGCAGGTAGGGAGACTGACAAAAACCTCCGGGAACCGCACAGAAACCTTGGGTGGGGCGCAAAGTCTCCAGAGGTTTCCGTTCAGGTTTCCTAAGTGGGACAGGGGCATAAGGATAGTGTTGATGGGATCATTGATCAGTAATGACTCGATGGGCCAAAGGGCCTACTTCTATGCTGTGGAGCTCTGTGATTTCAAATGATAAACAGGCAAGAAAAAGGCGATACTTACGTGTTACAATATTTAAAAACTCCTCGAATATCCACTTCTCGAAGGAGTGCATGAAGTATTGGAATGTTTGCATACTCGTGACCCAGACCAACCAGAGCCAAAACTCCTCCTGAGCGCGTAGCCTAGGAAACAATGTGTAAATAATATGGATTATTAATGCTGATTTCCTTGGTTATTAGAAACATAGAAAATAGGTGCAGGAGTAGGCCATTTGGCCCTTCAAACTTGCACCACCATTCAATATGATCATGGATGATCGTCCAAAATCAGTATCCCGTTCCTGCCTTTTCCCCATATCCCTTGATTCCTTTAGCCCTAAGAGCTAAATCTAACTCTCTCTTGAAAACATCCAGTGAATTGCCTCCCACTGCCTTCTGTGGCAGAGAATTCCACAGATTTACAACTCTCTGGGTGAAAAAGTCTTTCCTCATCTCAGTCCTAAATGGCCTACCCCTTATTCTTGAACCTTGAACCCCTGGTTCTGGACTCCCCTAACATGGGGAACATTTTTCCTGCATCTAGCCTGTCTAACCCCTTAAAAATGTTGTCTTTCTACAAGATCCCCTCTCATCCTAAATCCCAGTGAGTACCTGAAGTATTTCAAAGTGACACATGGTAGCTCACGGGATTGTTGGAGGACATAACATGTAGCAGACCTCCAAGGTCATGCATATGTAGACCTTAACATAGAAACATAGAAAATAGGTGCAGGAATAGGCCATTCCGCCGTTTGAGCCAGCACCGTCATTCATTGTGATCATGGCTGATCATCCCCTATCAATAACCCGTGCCTGCCTTCTCCCCACATCCCTTGACTCCACTAGCCCCTAGAGCTCTATCTAACTCTCTCTTAAATCCATCCAGTGACTTGGCCTCCACTGCCCTCTGTGGCAGGGAATTCCATAAATTCACAACTCTCTGGGTGAAAAGGTTTCTTCTCACCTCAGTCTTAAATGACCTCCCCATTATTCTAAGACTGTGGCCCCTAGTTCTGGACTCGCCCAACATTGGGAACATTTTTCCTGCATGTGACAGTGCTTTGTTAGCAGTAATGCTATTTTATTGATGATTCTCCCACAGCCCACTGTCTCCGCCTCTTCCTTACTTCTTCCCGCCCCTCCCCACCACCTGCACATCAGTCTGAAGAAGGGTCTCGACCCGAAACGGCGCCTATTCCTTCTGAACATTCTGAATTTTGTACTTGGTAGGGCAGTACTCTGCATATCGCCAACTTGGACAATTTAACATTTTTATCAAGCCAATTAACCTACAAACCTGTACGTCTTTGGAGTGTGGGAGGAAACCGAAGATCTCGGAGAAAACCCACGCAGGTCATGGGGAGAACGTACAAACTCCACAGCACCCGTAGTCGGGATCGAACCCGGGTCTCTGGCGCTGCATTTTGCTGTAAGGCAGCAACTCTACCGCTGTGCCACCACTCCACAGATGCTGCCTCGCCCGCTGAGTTTCTCCAGCATTTTTGTCTACCATCATTTCTTAAATGTGTTTTGTATAACAACGTTGCAAAGGTTTGCATGATGAAGGAGACGCAAAGGGCCAAATGTTCCTCATTCTTCTCCTGTGTCTCATGCTCTTGTGATTCGATGTGTCCCTTGTGCCCAGAAATGGTTCAACGGTTCTTTATGTTTAAGAAAGAACTGCAGATGCTGGAAAAATCAAAGGTTGACAAAAAATGCTGGAGGAACTTAGCGGGTGAGGCAGCATCTATGGAGAGAAGAAATAGGCGACGTTTCGGGTCGAGACCCTTCTTCCAGACTGTCACATGCCCTTGGGTCCAGCGAAATTCCTCTTTTGTGTACAGTGCAATAAAAAAATTACTGTATCAGGCACGATCATAAACACAAGCAAGGATAATTGGCAGGAAGTACAATGCAGATATCTTGTTATGGTACTTACATAGATGCCAGCTTGCATACAGATCTCGGCCCCAGTGCAGTCGATGGTTATATCCGGCATGGAGCCAAGGGCAGCCTTCACTTTCTGGGCCAATTCTTCCGCTGTCTCTTTTCCAACTTTCAGCGTATAATCAGCCCCCATCTCCTTTGCCATTTTCAGCCTGTCGCTTGACAAATCTTTAAGACAACATTTATTTTACCATTCCTAAAAGAACAACTTTTGGAGTAATTACACAGGGGCGGCACGGTGGGGGCAGCGGTAGAGTTGCTGCCTCACAGCGCAGGTTCGATCCCGACTGCGGGTGCTGTCTCTATGGAGTTTGCACGTTCTCCCCATGACCGCATGGGTTTTCTTCAAGATCTTCGGTTTCCTCCCACACTTCAAAGATGTGCAGGTACCGAGGTCTAATCGGAAGCTCAGAGGGGATAGAGCCTTCTCTGTTGCTGCTCCGGCACTCTGGAACACCCTGCCGTTGCACATCAGACATGCCCCCTCACTGTCCATCTTCAAATCCAGTGTTAAAACACATTTGTACTCCCTGGCTTTTGACCATGCCTGAGACTTTGCTTCTGTTTTTGGTGTTTTTGATGTTTCTTTCTTTTACATGTCTTTTCCTACTATTTCTTTTGATTGTTATTATTGGTGTGTATTAACTTTTTTGTCAATGATTAGTGATGTACAGCACTTTGTTGCACCTATGACTGTTTTTAAAGTGCTCTATAAATAAAATTATTATTATTATTATTATTAATTGGCTATGTGTAAGTTGTGTATAAGTGTAAATCGCCCCTAGTGTGTGTATAGGATAGTGTCAGTGTGCGGGGATCGCTGGTCGGTGCAGACTCGGTAGGCCAAGGGGCCTGTTTCCACGCTGCATCTCTAAACCAAACAAAACAAAACTAACTGGGAATCTTCACTGTTTGTGTTGGGAAAATAACAGGCTCGGTTGGTTTGCTGATATTTTTGCCTCGGGTTTTAATTTACAGCATAGTATTTCCTCCCCAGTAATTATTAGTTAGCCAACTTCTATACTAATGAACAAGGAAAAGGCTCTCTACCAGACTCCTCCCAATGGTACAAGCCTATCATTGATACCTACCAAATTATTGTGCCTGCCCCTCCTGTTGAAATTAGGAGGGGAAATATCACTTTGATTAAAATATCATGAACAAAGAGCCTAACTTAGTTCATTTCCTAATTCTCAATGCCTAGCTCGCAGAACCTTCTCGTATTTCTTTGTCTATTATTCTTCTTCTTCTTGCGTATGTCATGCACAGCCTAAAGTTGCAAGACAACATGTTCTGTTTGATCTTCTGTTTGTGCACGCCAGGTCGATTACATTTGTTGAAACAGGGTGGACCAGGTGAAGGATGCAATCTCCCCCCCCCTGTCTATTAGTGTATACCTTTTTCATGTTAACTTTCAAATAATGACTGCTTAAATACAATACATATTTAAGGAACAAATTAGAATTTCGGTAAACCATAAGCAAATAAATTTACAGATCAAAGGACATGTTCATGACTGATTCCTGGGATGTCAGGACTGTCTTATGAAGAAAGACTGGATAGACTTGGTTTATACTCTCTAGAATTTAGGAGATTGAGAGGGGATCTTATAGAAACTTACAAAATTCTTAAGGGGTTGGACAGGCTAGATGCAGGAAGATTGTTCCCGATGTTGGGGAAGTCCAGGACAAGGGGTCACAGCTTAAGGATAAGGGGGAAATCCTTTAAAACCGAGATGAGAAGAACTTTTTTCACACAGAGAGTGGTGAATCTCTGGAACTCTCTGCCACAGAGGGTAGTTGAGGCCAGTTCATTGGCTATATTTAAGAGGGAGTTAGATGTGGCCCTTGTGGCTAAGGGGATCAGAGGGTATGGAGAGAAGGCAGGTACGGGATACTGAGTTGGATGATCAGCCATGATCATATTGAATGGCGGTGCAGGCTCGAAGGGCCGAATGGCCTACTCCTGCACCTAATTTCTATGTTTCTATGTTTCTATGTTTCATAGCCTTTGCTTTTGTTTAATCCTATGAAGGGTTAAAAGTTAGTTTAAAAAAAAAAGAAAAACTTTAAAAAGCAAAACAGTCATACAGTGGAAGGTTACAATGCAACGTTGGGGCATTTTGTATCTTTAATAGGGCCGGTTTGCAGTGTGCATTCACACCTTCATGACGTGTATTCAGATTACTACAGCATTGTGAATCTTTCATCAGTGGTAGCAAATGTACTGAAGATGGATGATGCTAGATGATGTCTACATGAATCATAGCATAGCTTTTGCCAACATCCGTGTACTGTGGGCTTGCTCACAAGGTTAAGGCGTATGATTGTGCCTCCAACAGGAACGACCTGGGGTTCCAGCTGCGGGAGCTGCCGACTCACCATCACCATCACGGGCTGGCCGAGTCCGGAGCGGGTGGAGCTGTGGTGGAGCGCTGCTGCCACCCGACCTTCGGAGATTCGGAGGCTGCAACTGCGGGTCTGGCGGACGGCGGCACCGGGAGCCCGCAGGTTGAAGAGTACCTGAGCGGGGCCTTACAGCATCGCCCCGCGCGGCTTGGAATGGCCACGGGACTTTGCGAGCGCACGCCGGGGGCTCTAACAACTAGACCCGGTGCGCGACCTCGCACCACCCGGCGTGGCTTTAATGGCCGCGGGACAATCGCCATCGCCAGCCGGGGGCTTTGACTTTGACTCTGACTCTGACTCTGACATCGGGGGGGAAGAGTGCAGTGGAGAGATAAGTTTTTTTGCCTTCCATCACAGCGATGTGATGGATGTATGTGTAACTGTGTTGTGTCTTGGGTCTTTTTTGTTTTATAATGTATGGCTGCAGAAACGGCATTTCGTTTGGACCTCAAGGGGTCCAAATGACAAATAAATTGTATTGTATTGTATTGTATTGCATTGTACAAGAGTGCAGAGCAGAGTCACCAGAGGAATTCAGTAACGGGGAACATTAGACAGGCTAATTTTTCAGGGAGCAAAGGAGGCTGAGAGGTGACCAGACAGTAGCAGCAGATACAAATCTGAGAAGCCGAGATGAGTCAAAATCTTTATCCACTGCTGTGGGTATCATAAACAAGGAGGAAAAGGTTTAAGGTGGATGGACGGAGATTTAAAGGGGAAAGTTATTTACAGAGTGATTGATATCTGTGACACACTGCTATTGGAGATGGTGGAATCTGGTGGAATTACAATGTTTAAGAGACATTTAGATAGGCACTTATGCCCCGTCCCACTTAGGAAACCCGAATGGAAACCTCTGGAGACTTTGCGCCCCTATGACCCGGAGGTTTTTGTCAGTCTCCCTACCTGCTTCCACTACCTGCAACCACCTGCAACCTCCGGGAACCGCACGGAAACCTTGGGTGGGGCGCAAAGTCTACAGAGGTTTCTGTTCAGGTTTCCTAAGTGGGACAGGGGTATTAGATAAACAGAATGGTATGGCCCCAATGCAGGCAAATGGTATTAATGTAAGTGAGCCAAATCTACAATAGTGGGGGGTTAGCATGGACTTGATGGGCCGAAGAGCCCATGTTTGTGTTGTATCAAAAAGGGGCCTGAGATACTCAGGGCCACTCTGCAAGTTAGAATGAATTCATACCTGACCTGGTGGTGACATTGGTTCCTCTGTATCATGATGCATTGTGATGCAGGAAGATAATCTGTGTATTTTATAGTTTACTAGACCAAGCGGGACCTTGGAGTTTAATGTGGGTGTGAGTAAAGGGGAATTAATTGGTGGCTGGTCTCCTATTCAATTTGGAGTCTGTGGGTATCTCACCACTTCCTTGCATCAGTAAATTGATCATTTTTTAAACACACTTTGCTGCTAGTTTTCACCTTTTCAGTGAATGAAATATTGACGTGTAAACAGAGGGAAAAGTCGAGGGTTCCAATTCTAGATTTGAGTTATGGAAAATTACAAGTCGACATATTATTCCCAGCGAAATAAAGAAAGAAAGACATCTGCAAGAACATGTAGCAAACAATAAAGGGCTATAGGCCTATTTACGAGTTTATGTACAGGGACATATCTATACTTGTATTTATACTTATGCATTTTAAATATGTATGTCATGTTTTATACTTTGGCAATATAACAATGTTTTTTTTATCATGCCAATAAAGTTACTCCAATGTACCTGTTGGGAATAGTTTATTTATAAACAAGTGCTGATTGTGTATCTTACCACATATCACTACTTGAGCTGCCCCCATTGCCTTGGCGACCAACAGATTCATAAATCCAATTGTCCCTTAAGAAAGAAATGAATGGTACATCAATTAGAAAATAATGTTGCATATGCAAGAGTTTTATGCAAGTTAACTGCCTTTCCCATAGCTTATTTCACAACCTTGGAATACATTTCATGCTCCTTCTCTCCTTATCTGACTGCCTTTTGTCTGCTCATCTCTGGCCTTTGTCCAACCATCTACCAATCCCCCCCCCCCTCACCCCCGCTCGCCTGGAAAGAAAGGAACTGCTGGTATATACTGAAGATAGATACAAAGTGCTGGAGTAACTCAGTGGGTCATGCAGCATCTCTGGAGAAAAAGGTGGGAGTTTCCTTCAGGTGCTCCAATTTTAACCCACAACCCAAAGATATGCATTGTGTTAGGTTCGACACAATGCTGGAGTAACTCAGCGGGACAGGGAGCATCTCTGGATAAAAGAAATGGGTAATATTTCAGGCAAGGCAGCGCCTTTACCACCTCAGGCAATTGAGGAAATTCAGAGTGTCTCCAAGGATCCTCCAGTGCTTCTACGCAGCAGCGGTGGAAAGCATCTTGTCCGGGAATATTACCATCTGGCTTGGGAATTGCTCTGCCAAGGACAAGAAGGCTCTGCAGAGAGTAGTGCGTTCGGCCGAACGCACTATGGGAACTTCACTCACCCCCCCTGCAGGAACTATACAACAGGAGGTGCAACTCCAGAGCAAATAAAATCATGGGAGACCCCTTCCACCCCTGCAACGGACTGTTCCAGCTGCTACAGTCAGGCAAACGCCTCCGTTGCCTTGCGGTGAGAACGGAGAGGTTGAGAAGGAGTTTCTTCCCAGAGGCAATTCGGACTGTAAACGCCTATCTCACCAGGGACTAACTCTACTGAACGTTTTTTCCTTCCATTATTTATTATGTAAAAGAATATGTGTGTTATGATTGTGTTTATAATTTGTTTGGTTGTTTTGTTGTTTGTCTTTTGCACAAAAGTCCGCGAGCATTGCCACTTTCATTTCACTGCACATCTCGTATGTGTATGTGACAAATAAACTTGACTTGACTTGACGACTTCACTTGACTTGACTTTAGATCCTTCTGACCCTAAGATGTCTTAGGCTAATTGGTCACTGTAAATTGACACAAGTGGGTTAGTGGTAGAGTCCAGGTGCAGTCGTTGGTTCTGTGGTGGGGGGGGGGGGGGGCTCAAGTTGAGCCCCTGTCCCACTTAGGCAATTTTTTCGGCAACTACAGGCGACTAGGCTGCCGCCACATGGTCGCGGGGTGATGCCTGTGTTGGTCGCGAGTCGTCTAATTAAGTCGCCTAAAGAATCGTTACGTTTTTCTGGTTGCCGCTGGATTTCGAAATGTTCAAGACTTTTCGGCGACTGTGGTCTTGTCTTCTCCTGTCATGGTTGTTGACGCCGGTTGTCGGCAGGTGTTGTTGGTTGTCGCCCGGGTGCTGACTTTGGTGAATCCCATTGGCGACTACCTACGTCAACCTACGACAGGTACCAGCGACTGAATTGTTCAAGAAGGAACTGCAGATGCTGGAAGATCGAAGGTACACAAAATTGCTGGAGAAACTCAGCGGGTGCAGCAGCAACTATGGAGCGAAGGAAATAGGCGACTTTTCGGGCCGAAACCCTTCTTCAGACTGATGGGGGGTGAGGGGGAGAAGCAAGGAAAAAGGGAGGAGGAGTGGGGATGGGAGAAGACAGCTCGAGGGTTAAGGAAGGGGAGGAGACAGCAAGGGCTAGCAAAACTGGGAGAATTCAACGTTCATGCCATCAGGACGTAAGCAGCCCAGGCGGAATACGAGGTGCTGTTCCCCCAATTTCCGGTGTTGCTCACTCTGGCAATGGAGGAGACCCAGGACAGAGAGGTCGGATTGGGAATGGGAGGTGGAGTTGAAAAGCAGCGACTGAATTGTCTGCAGTTGTCGCCGGCAGGATCGTAGCTTGTCGCTGGGTGGGCGTAGGTTGCCTTTGGTGGTCGTAGGTGTGGTCGTAGGTGGACGTCCTAAAGGGTCGCCGGTTGCCGTTAGCTTGACGTCAACTAGATGGTAGGGTGTTGTAGCTTGACGTAGACATTGTCATGGGGGGAGGGGGTCCAGTCGCTGCTTTTTCGGTGACCTGCTATGACTGTGACAATCGCCGAAAAAAATCGCCTAAGTGGAACAGGCCCTTAAAGGACTGATTCTATGCCATTGAGGGTAGGCATGCAGGTGCAGCAGGCAGTAAAGAAAGCGAATGGTATGTTGGCTTTCATAGCAAGAGGATTTGAGTATAGGAGCAGGGAGGTTCTACTGCAGTTGTACAGGGTCTTGGTGAGACCACACCTGGAGTATTGCGTGCAGTTTTGGTCTCCAAATCTGAGGAAGGACATTATTGCCATAGAGGGAGTGCAGAGAAGGTTCACCAGACTGATTCCTGGGATGTCAGGACTGTCTTATGAAGAAAGACTGGATAGACTTGGTTTATACTCTCTAGAATTTAGGAGATTGAGAGGGGATCTTATAGAAACTTACAAAATTCTTAAGGGGTTGGACAGGCTAGGTGCAGGAAGATTGTTCCCGATGTTGGGGAAGTCCAGGACAAGGGGTCACAGCTTAAGGATAAGGGGGAAATCCTTTAAAACCAAGATGAGGAGAACTTTTTTCACACAGAGAGTGGTGAATCTCTGGAACTCTGCCACAGAGGGTAGTTGAGGCCAGTTCATTGGCTATATTTAAGAGGGAATTAGATGTGGCCCTTGTGGCCAAGGGGATCAGAGGGTATGGAGAGAAGGCAGGTACAGGATACTGAGTTGGATGATCAGCCATGATCATATTGAATGGCGGTGCAGGCTCGAAGGGCCGAATGGCCTACTCCTGCACCTAATTTCTATGTTTCTATATGACTCCATGACATGGTCATTCTTTTTTGATCCCAACTATTATTAAATAACATAGAAATGTATTAATCTGACAAGTTTCACTCTCAAAACAGCACCGGAGGCTGGTTCACTAGAATAGTATTGATTGAAAATATAAGATTAATGACACTAGAGCGTGTGAGTATTTCTTGTTCTTTACCAGCTCCACAGATGAAGATCTTGCAGCCCATTTTCACTTCAGCTCTGCGACAAGCGTGAATCGCAACGGAGAGAGGCTCGACCAGCGCCCCTTCTTCAAAACTCAACGAGTCGGGAATCCTGAAAGAAAGACACATAAGAGGCATAAGACGAAACCATTTAAAAATTATAAAAAAAACATTGTGGAATAGAGAGGGTTGAACAAACTACAATCCATTAGACCAGTGATTCCTAACCTGGGGCCATATGGCAAATTTCGGGGGGGGCCACAGGAAAATTTGGGGATTTAGGGGGCCACAGGTTCAATGACCACCCTGTTGCCCCCTACATTTCAGTTCTGATACATTTAAATCTATGTAGTTGAATATTATTATTATAATATTATTATTAATATTAATATAGATAGATATAGATATGCCATTTATTGTCACTATACATGTACAGTGAAACTGAAAGCTGCTCGTACTCAGTGCATACATACAATTTAGCACAAAAAACAAGAAACAGAAAAAACAGAAAACAGAAGGGAGATGGGGGGGGGGGGGGGGGGGGGAATAGGTGCACAAATTCTGCGGCGCTACATACATATATACATATATACAGATGGAAGTCCGTGTTGGGCGGTGTAGTCAGTGCATGTGTGAATTTGAATTTATAGTAGATATAATTCTCGGAAAGCAACTATTCCTGAGTCTGTTTGTCCTGGATTTGATGCACCTATAGCGCCTTCCAGAGGGCAGCATGTCGAACAGTCCAAACGCAGGATGGGAGCTGTCTGTCTTTGATGATCTTCTTTGCCCTGCTAAGGCAGCGGGAGGTGTAGATGTCCATCAGGGAGGGGAGAGGGCAGCCAATGATCCTCTGCGCTGTCCTGGTTACCCTCTGAAGCCTCTCCCTGATATCTATATTATTGAATTTTATTTATGAAATTATTTCAATTTTCTTATAAAATTATTATAGTAATTCGAAAATTAACTAATTTGCAGCCTCTTTGACAATATGGCATATTTGACAATATGTAGCTCCCCATAATCTGTCAATCTAGTGACTAGCAACTATTTACAAGTTACGAATCACAAAACATTGAGTTTCTTTCCCTTCGCTAATACTGTCAGGGGGGCCATGGAAAAATGTAAAGATCCCAAGGGGGCCATGAGCTAAAAAAGGTTGGGAACCATTGGATTCGACAATAGACAATCGGTGCAGGAGTAGGCCATTCGGCCCTTCGAGCCAGCACCGCCATTCTTATATAGACACAAAATGCTGGTGGAACTCAGCGAGTCAGGCAGCATCTCTGGAGAAAATAGAAAGGTGATGATTCGGGTCGGGAGAAGAAGGGTCTCGATCCGAAAGGTGACCACTCCATTTTCTCCAGAGATGCTGCCTGACCCACTGAGTTACTCCAGCACTTTGTGGCTATCCTTGGTATCAACAATGCATTCTTGTCACATTATAGTCTGTTCTCATGTTTGTTTTCCCAATCTCATAGAAACATAGAAACATAGAAATTAGGTGCAGGAGTAGGCCATTCGGCCCTTCGAGCCTGCACCGCCATTCAATATGATCATGGCTGATCATCCAACTCAGTATCCCGTACCTGCCTTCTCTCCATACCCCCTGATCCCCTTAGCCACAAGGGCCACATCTAACTCCCTCTTAAATATAGCCAATGAACTGGCCTCAACTACCCCCTGTGGCAGAGAGTTCCAGAGATTCACCACTCTCTGTGTGAAAAAAGTTCTTCTCATCTCGGTTTTAAAGGATTTCCCCTTTACCCTTAAGCTGTGACCCCTTGTCCTGGACTTCCCTAACATCGGGAACAATCTTCCTGCATCTAGCCTGTCCAACCCCTTAAGAATTTTGTAAGTTTCTATAAGATCCCCTCTCAATCTTCTAAATTCTAGAGAGTATAAACCAAGTCTATCCAGTCTTTCTTCATAAGACAGTCCTGACATCCCAGGAATCAGTCTGGTGAACCGTCTCTGCACTCCCTCTATGGCAATAATCTCAGATGTAAACTGAAGTAAACACAGTCTTTGGAAGTCTGCATTATTTTTTGATGATGTGTGCACATCATTGTTGGTGCCACAGAGTGTCACGAGAAAAAAACATGCGTTAGTTAAATTTGTTCTGCAATGTTTGGCCAAAGAGTTGACCAAACAATGTAAACTAAACCCTCTCCCATTTTGTGTAAATATTCACGATTATAAGGTTAACTAAACAGGTCAAGTATTTTGGAACTGGACCATACAGCAGCAAGGGTGCGTTAGTGTACTTACATGGGGAAGTTGTCCTATGTTAGAATTTGTATGCATCCTGCTACACTAAAACCATCGAGGATAGTTTGGAACCATGCCCAACTATTTCAGGTGAATCAGAACCAATGTGGTGGAGAAGAAAGCCTTAACTTCAGGGACAGAGAAATGGAACATCACTAGACCAGAACACAAAATCGGAGGCAAACACACTCTCTACAATCAGCGAAAGCTTCTCCTTTTCTAATAACATCGGGTAACATAGAAACATAGAAACATAGAAATTAGGTGCAGGAGTTGGCCATTCGTCCCTTCGAGCCTGCACCGCCATTCAATATGATCATGGCTGATCATCCAACTCAGTATCCCGTACCTGCCTTCTCTCCATACCCCCTGATCCCTTTAGCCACAAGGGCCACATCTATCTCCCTCTTAAATATAGCCAATGAACTGTGGCCTCGACTACCCTCTGTGGCAGAGAGTTCCAGAGATTCACCAGGCTCTCTGGGTGAAAAAAGCCTACTCCTCATCTCTAAAGGATTTCCCCTTATCCTTAAGCTGTGACCCCTTGTCCTGGACTTCCCTAATATCGGGAACTAGGGTAGATCGAATAGTTCGGATAGATGCACAGAGTAGAGGAAGCGAGGACCGGAGGATCAAGGTGAAGGAAAAACATTTAATAGGAATCCCAGGGGTAACTTTTTCACACAAAGGGTGGTGGGTGTATGGAACAAGCTGCCAGATGAGTGGGACTATCCCAACATTTAAGAAACAGACAGATACACTAAAATGCTGGAGAAACTCAGCGGGTGCAGCAGCATCTGTGGAGCGAAGGAGATGGCAACGTTTCGTCTCGTCTCGTTTCGTTTCGTTTCGGGGTCGAAACCCTGAAGGAAATAGGCAACGTTTCGGGTCGAAACCCGGAAGGGTTTCGGCCCGAAACGTTACCTATTTCCTTCGCTCCAGAGATGCTGCTGCACCCGCTGAGTTTCTCCAGCATTTTTGTGTACCTTCGATTTTCCAGCATCTCCAGTTCCTTCTTAGAAACATAGAAACATAGAAATTAGGTGCAGGAGTAGGCCATTCGGCCCTTCGAGCCTGCACCGCCATTCAATATGATCATGGCTGATCTTAGACAGATACACTGATAGGACAGGTTTGGAAGGATATGGACCAAGCGCAGGCAGGTGGGACTAGTGTAGTTGGGACATGTTGGTCGGTGTGGGCAAGTTGGGCCGAAGGACCCGTTTCCACACTGTATCACTCTATGACTCTATAACATTGGATATCTGCTGGATAAGTTCCGATTCTACAAAAGGTAGAATTTTGAAAGATATGAAACTAACAGTTCTATATAAAAAAAACCCAATATTTTGAAATCCTAGGTAAAGGATTTTTTTAAGATATGCTATCTTTGTGATAAGATAACCAACAGTATATGGAGAAACTAACTTGAAGCAGTAGCTGGCATCATGGACATAGTATTGGCACATCCCCCCATGATCAGGAGGAAGGCCACTGGCAAAGCATGTTGGTGACAAGTTGTAACGTCCAGTTCTAACAAACTCATCATTGTCTCTGGGGACACCAGGCTCAATGGCGACTCTGTCACCTGCAACAAAACAAGTCAAGTCAAGTCAAGTTTATTTGTCACATACACATACGAGATGTGCAGTGAAATGAAAGTGGCAATGCTCGCGGACTTTTGTGCAAAAGACAAACAACAAAACAACCAAACAAATTATAAACACAATCATAACACACATATTCTTTTACATAATAAATAATGGAAGGAAAAAACGTTCTGTAGAGTTAGTCCCTGGTGAGATAGGCGTTTACAGTCCGAATTGCCTCTGGGAAGAAACTCCTTCTCAACCTCTCCGTTCTCACCGCATGGCAACGGAGGCGTTTGCCTGACCGTAGCAGCTGGAACAGTCCGTTGCAGGGGTGGAAGGGGTCTCCCATGATTATAATAGTCCCTGGTGAAAATACATTTCAGTTGCTTGGTTTTCAACAAGGTAGTAAGGGCCTGTCCCACTATTTTTAGGCAACTGTCGGCAACAATAGACAATAGACAATAGGTGCAGGAGTAGGCCATTTGGCCCTTCGAGCCAGCAATGCCATTCAATGTGATCATGGCTGATCATCCCCAATCAGTACCCCGTTCCTGCCATCTCCCCATACCCCCTGACTCCGCTGTTTTTAAGAGCCCTATCTAGCTCTCTCTTGAAAGCATCCAGAGAACCTGCCTCCACCGCCCTCTGAGGCAGAGAATTCCACGCACTCACCACCCTCTGTGAGAAAAAGTGTTTCCTCGTCTCCGTTCTAAATGGCTTTCCCCTTATTCAACCGTCTGAGTCATAAGCCGGTTGCCGAAAACCCAGCGACTGGACTCCCCTTTGACATAAGATTTGAAATAGAATCATACAAAAAAAAACCCTGAATTCAGCACCGGCGACAAGCGACGTCAGGAGAAGTCACGCTACACTCTCTGGCGTCAAGCTAACTGTCGCCGACTTTTGCCGAGAAGCTTTGAACATTTCAAAATCCAGCTACGACCAGAGAAACGCTACAATTCTCTGGGCGACTGACGAGACGACTCACGACACATACAGGCGACAGTCTAGTCGCCTAAATAATCGCCTAAGTGGGACAGGGGCATTAGTGGTGTCATCACTGTCATCTAGAAGTCAGTACTGTAAACATTGGTACTGTGCATTTTCTACAAACCATGATGTTATTACTGCAATTGGATTGATATGGGTAACATCATCCAAAAGGCCTGTTCTCCAAAACAGGCAAAACCACCAGCATGCCTGTAATGTGCCTTTAATGCCACATCTTGGCTACATCTACATACAATAACACCATACAAGAATACTTTATTAACCAAGTATGCTTTGCATCATAAGTGGAATTTCATTTGCAAAGTCAGTCATACAAATAAAAAGCAACGGAACACACAAAATACATTGTAACGTAAACATCCACCACAGTGACTCCTCCACATTCCTCACTGTGATGGAAGGCAAAAAAAAGTTCAATCTCGTCCCTTCTTTGTTCTCTCTCTCTCCACAACAATGTTGTGCCCTTTATCTTTTATTTATGCACTGTGGACAGCTTGATTGTATTTATGTGCAGTGTTTATCTTTGACTGGATAGCACGCAAACCAAAGCTTTTCACTGTACCTCGGTATACGTGACAACAAAAAAAAAAAAAACTAAACTAATCTAAACTAAATTAAACTACATGGTTTGCAGTTTATATTCTTAGATAACGTGCCTGCATAAAAGCTGCAATTATTGCTAAATCCAATGTATATTGCATGCACGTTGGTGTATTATACCTTTGTGTTCACCTATTCAAGCTAATTTCAATAACTGTAGTAGAAGCATCTCGACTCGAAACGTCACCCACTTCTCTCCAGAGATGCTGCCTGTCCCGCTGAGCTACTCCAGCATTTTTGTGTCTACCTCTGAATTTAAGAACCGTCTTTCGCAGATAGTTGAAACATTCATTGGGGGGTTGTAAACCAAGCTGAGGGCAATAAAACTGATCAGGAAATTGTGTACTTTATTGGGGCCATTTGTTTGTCAAATGGGAGTAGTTATCTAAATAACTGGAAACAGAAGGTTAAAGATAACTCTAGGGGGGATTTAAAAAAAAAGGCTAAAGCCTGCAGAGTCATTGATCAACAATGAATTCTTTAAAAAATGTAAAATCCACATGTAACCATTGTGTTGTGAGAATATAGAAAAAGTCTGTGGATGCAGTGAATCTTTGAAAAACTTTGGGTTCGCTCAGAGTGTTTCCCAGAACTTACTATTAAGACGTTGAATAATCCGACTTGTTTGAGAAACTCACCACCGCTTTATGAGATGTTCTTTGTGTCTATTCCTCTCTGATGTATATTAAGAGGGCAGTTAGGCCCCATGTGAAAGCCAGATTCAGGGTACACAGAATTCCCTTCAACGGGTCCTGATTCTACCGTCACCATTGCTTCTAGCAATTCATTCTAGATCTCAAGTCTAGTTTTTGTTCAGAATTTAGTTTAGAGAAACAGCATGGAAACAGGCCCTTCGGCCCAACGAGTCCATGGTGACCATTGATCACCTGTTCACACTAGTCCCATGTTATCCCACTTCATTTCATCCGCTCCCTGCACAATTTTATAGAGTGCCAATTAACCCACAAACCTGCAGGTCTGGGAAATGGGGGGAAACTAATGTACCTGAGGAAATGAGGAATAATGAGGAAACCCATGCGGTCACAGGGAGAACGTGCAAACTCCACGCAGACAGCATCCAAGGTCAGGATTGACCCAGTGCCTGGCGCTGTTGTTCCAGGCAGCAGTTGTTCCAGCTGTGTCGCTGTGCTACCCATGCTACTTGTCGCTTAAAGAAATTCAAATTCAAATCCAAATCACTTTAAATATGTGTCCTCTGGGTAATAATGTTCCTGTGAGTGCAGGATATACCACAGTATATCAAGATATACTACAGTCCTTCAAAATCGCATATAATTCTGAACCCGTCTTAAATGACCCCCAGGTTTTAGGTAACGCTGCAGAATGCTCCATGACTAACCTGCTTTGAGGTGTTGAACTCCAGAGCCCACTTTCACCACAGTGCCAGAGAATTCATGACCCAGGGTCACTGGCTTGTTGACGGTGAAACCCGCACCTCCGCCATCTTTCCAGAAATGGATGTCCGTCCCGCAGATCCCGACAGAGTTGATCTTCAACAGAACCTCTGAAAGGAGAGGTCCATTACATATTACCACAGCCAAAGTATCTAAAGAGCTTCTGATACAGAGTATGTCTCGGTGCTGAGATATGTGGAGGGAGGAACTGCAGGTGCTGGTTTAAACCGAAGATAGGCACAAATGCTGGAGTAACTCAGCGGGACAGGCAGCATCTCTGGAGAGAAGGGACGGGTGATGTTTCGGGTCGAGACCCTTCTTCTGACTGATGTCAGGGGAGAGGGAGATACATAGATAAGGGAGTGGAGTGTGAAAATAGGACAAAAGGAATGGAGATCTAAGAAAAAGTAGACTAGATCACAAAATGCTGGAGTAACTCAGCGGGACAGGCAGTCAGAGTGAGGCCCAGCGCAAATTGAAGGAACAGCACCTCATATTTTGCTGGCCAGATAACACCCCAGCAGTATGAACATTGACTTCTCTAACTTCATAACCCTTGCTTCCCCTCTCTCTCCATCCCTCCCACTTCCCAGTTCTCTGACCAATCTTACCGTCAATCTAAAACTACATTTTATCTCAGTTTGCTTTGTTGTCAACTTCTCCCAGCTAACAATGATCTATTCTACATTTTCCTTGATCTCCATTCCCCTTGTCCCATTTTCACACCTTACACTTCCTTATCTATGTAACTCCCTCTCCCCTGACATCCGTCTGAAGAAGGGTATCGACCCGAAACGTCGCCCATTCCTCCTCTCCAGAGATGCTGCCTGTCCCGCTGAGTTACTCCAGCATTTTTGCCCATCTTCCGTTTAAACCAGCATCTGCAGTTCCTTCCTCCACATCTCAGTGCCTGCTACAGGTTGCAATTTAAGCACTTCAGTCATTATGAGAGATTTAACTTTTAATGAGGATTTAAGCTTGTATTTCTGATCCAATTCTGGCAATTGCTTGATAATTCTGGAGACATTGGAGTTTAACTGGTCCACCAAGAAGGTCTGCTATGTATCTCACTTCCTCATCACAGATTGCTGTGAGATGTGTAGAAACATAGAAACATAGAAATTAGGTGCAGGAGTAGAGGCCATTCGGCCCTTCGAGCCTGCACCGCCATTCAATATGATCATGGCTGATCATCCAACTCAGTATCCCGTACCTGCCTTCTCTCCATACCCACTGATCCCCTTAGCCACAAGGGCCACATCTAACTCCCTCTTAAATATAGCCAATGAACTGTGGCCTCAACTACCCTCTGTGGCAGAGAGTTCCAGAGATTCACCACTCTCTGTGTGAAAAATTTGTTGTACATGGTTCATGTTACAATGACAATAAAGAAACTATTCTATTCTAAAAAAAAAAGTTCTTCTCATCTCGGTTTTAAAGGATTTCCCCCTTATCCTTAAGCTGTGACCGTTTGTCCTGGACTTCCCCAACATCGGGAACAATCTTCCTGCATCTAGCCTGGCCAACCCCGTAAGAATGTTGTAAGTTTCTATAAGATCCCCTCTCAATCTCCTAAATTCTAGAGAGTATAAACCAAGTCTATCCAGTCTATGCAAAGTACAACAGCTATCTATTTTGCAACTCAAATGTACTTTTCATTCATGTTTCTTTTCGAAAGGTTATTTGAAAAAGTATTGTCATGTCTGAAAAATATCTGCTTCACTAGGATGTTGCCAGGATGTGAGGGCCTGAGCTATGGGGAGAGGGATCAGTCTGAAGAAGGGTTTTGCCCCGAAATGTTGCCTATTTCGCTAGATTGCAGGAAAAAGTATTGGGGGAGTGCAGAACCAAGGGTCACAGTTTAAGATAGACAAAAGTGCTGGAGAAACTCAGCGGGTGCAGCAGCATCTATGGAGCGAAGGAAATAGGCAACGTTTCAGGTCGAAACCCGAAAGGGTTTCGACCCGAAACGTTGCCTATTTCCTTCAGGGTTTCGTCCCGAAACGTTACCTATTTCCTTCGCTCCATAGATGCTGCTGCACCCGCTGAGTTTCTCCAGCACTTTTGTCTACCTTCGATTTTCCAGCATCTGCAGTTCCTTCTTAAACCCCAACAGAATCAGTCTGAAGAAGGGTCTTGACCCAAAGCATCACCTAGCCACGTTCTCCAGAGATGCTGCCTGACCCGCTGAGTTACTCAAGCATTTTTGTCTACCCAGGCTAGGACTTTATTACTTAGAGCTTGGGAGGATAAGGGGTGATCTTATAGAGGTGCATAAAACCGCGAGGGGATAAATACAGAGTCTTTTACCCAGAGTAGGGGAATCGGAAGCAGAGGACATGGGTTTAACATGAGAGAGGAAATATTTAATGCAAACCTGGGAGGAAACCTTTGCACACAGGTGGTGGGTGTAAGGACATATAATGCGGGTGCATTGACAGGAAAGGTTTAGATTGGAACGATTTAGAGGGATTTAAGAAAGATTTAGAGGGATTTAGGCCAAATGCTGCCAAATATGTCTAACATAGATAGGCCATCTTGGTTAGCATGGACATGTTGGGCTGAAGGGCCTGCTTTCATGCTCTATGGCTTAATGACTCTACAATATGTAAAGCAAAATGGATGAGGTGAAACAACTTGCCGTGAGATCTTGGAGACGCAATTGCCCGCTGCTCCTGTGGAGAAAACATGAGATCCGTATTAGTCAGAGAGGTTTCAACCTTCACAGATTTGACACAGATCAAACATAATGTGCATTAGCTCTTTCTTTTCCGGGTAGTGTAGTTGTTCTCTTTTGTAGTTGATTTTTAGAATCTTATCTTTGACACCACCAATTAGATCAGCACAAACCATCTCAAGTTAGTTTGTGTTTCTGCCGCTACCACCCTTTCAACAAGCAAGTTCCAGAACGCTAACAGCCTCTGGGAGACTTTTTTTCCCCTCACCTAATTGTTCTATCAATTGTATCTTCAGTTACACAGTTTAAGGATAAGGGGGAAATCTTTTAGGACCGAGATGTCTTTTAAGGATAAGGATAAGGATAAGGATAAGGATGGCCCTTGTGGCTAAGGGGATCAGGGGGTATGGAGAGAAGGCAGGTACGGGATACTGAGTTGGATGATCAGCCATGATCATATTGAATGGCGGTGCAGGCTCGAAGGGCCGAATGGCCTACTCCTGCACCTAATTTCTATGTTTCTATGTTTCTAGGATAAGGGGGAAATCTTTTAGGACCGAATTGGATAGTTATATGGACGGGAAGGGAATGGAAGGTTATGGTCTGAGCGCAGGTATATGGGACTAGGGGAGATTATGTGTTCGGCACGGACTAGAAGGGTCGAGATGGCCTGTTTCCGTGCTGTAATTGTTATATGATTATATGGTTATATGGTTATATGAGATGAGGAAAACATTTTTCACACAGAGAGTGGTGGATCTCTGGAATTCTCTGCCACAGAAGGTAGTTGAGGCCACAGTTCATTGGCTATATTTAAGAGGGAGTTAGATGTGGCCCTTGTGGCTAAAGGGATCAGGGGGTATGGAGAGAAGGCAGGGATGGGATACTGAATTGGATGATCAGCCATGATCATATTGAATGGCGATGCAGGCTCGAAGGGCCGAATGGCCTCTACTCCTGCACCTATTTTCTATGTTTCTGTTTCTACATTTTTTGACCCTTCATGTTTTAATCTTAATTCATGGGCCTGTCCCACTTACGCGACTTTTTCGGCAACTGCCGGCACCCGTCATAGGCCGTTGCAGGTTGCCGAAAATTTCCAACGTGTTGAAAATCCAGCGGCAACCAGAAAAACGCCACGACTCATTGGGCGACTGAGGGGACGACTCACGGCCATACAGGCGACATGTCGCGGGGTGAAGCCTGTATGGTCGTGAGTAGTCGCCCAAAGAGTCGTACCTTGTTCTGGTCTCCACTGGGTTTTCAACATGTTGAAAAAATTCGGCGATCTGCAACGACCTACGATGGATGCCGGCAATCCCCGAAAAAGTCGCATAAGTGGGACAGGCCCATTAGTCTTTCAGCCTTTTCTGTCCAATCTTTCCTCATAGAATATATTTTCCAATCCCAGCAATATCTATATTAATTTTCTCCATTCCCTTTCCTGTACAAACACTCCTTTCCTGTGATGTTGTTACCGGAATTGTACTCAAGCTGTGGTCTAGATAGTGATAAACAGTTATAGCACAGTTTGGATATTCTCTATTCAGGCTAATAAATGAAAGCATTGCATCGGCATTCATAGAAACATAGAAACATAGAAAATGGGTGCAGGAGTAGGGCCATTCGGCCCTTCGAGCCTGCACCGCCATTCAATATGATCATGGCTGATCATCCAACTCAGTATCCCATCCCTGCCTTCTCTCCATACCCCCTGATCCCCTTAGCCACAAGGGCCACATCTAACTCCCTCTTAAATATAGCCAATGAACTGGCCTCAACTACCCTCTGTGGCAGAGAGTTCCAGAGATTCACCACTCTCTGTGTGAAAAAAGTTCTTCTCATCTCGGTTTTAAAGGATTTCCCCCTTATCCTTAAGCTGTGACCCCTTGTCCTGGACTTCCCTAACATCGGGAACAATCTTCCTGCATCTAGCCTGTCCAACCCCTTAAGAATTTTGTAAGTTTCTATAAGATCCCCTCTCAATCTCCTAAATTCTAGAGAGTATAAACCAAGTCTATCCAGTCTTTCTTCATAAGACAGTCCTGACATCCCAGGAATCAGTCTGGTGAAACCGTTTTCTGCACTCCCTCTATGGCAATAATGTCCTTCCTTTCCTTGCCTTTACTGCCATGCACCTCTCCAAATACAATCATTCACCCTTCTAAAGTGGTAGCTGTGTGGAATGAGCTTCCAGTGAAGGTGGTGGAGGCAGGTTTGTTTTTATCATTTAAAAATAAATTGGATAGTTATATGGATGGGAAGGGAATGGAGGGTTATGGTCTGAGCGCAGGTATATGGGACTAGGGGAGATTATGTGTTCGGCATGGACTAGAAGGGTCGAGATGGCCTGTTTCCGTGCTGTAATTGTTATATGGTTATATGGTTATATGGTTAAAGATAGACACAAAATGCTGGAGTAACTCAGCACGACAGGCAGCATCTCTGGAGAGAAGGAATAGGTGACGTTTCAGGTCGAGACTCTTCTTCAGACTGATGTCGTGGGGGGAGGGAGATAGATAGAATTCACCCTTCTGTCTAGTTTAGCTTCGAGATACAACTTAAAATGTGGATTGCAAGTATGTTGGACACCGCTCATCTTGAGGAAATGCGATTCCTCCTAATGGATAAATCAGACCAATTCATAACGAGTTGGTCTCCATTCGTCGTTTTTTTGGAATCAAATGGTGCAACACAATTGTAAAAAATAACTGTTTCAGGACTGGACGAGGGTTGGTCAAGATTATAAATAATGATCACCTTTTCTTTTTTATTTTATTTTCTTTTCTCTATTTTCTCTCTCAACTTTCTTCATTTACTCGTTTTCTTTCTTCACACACTATATATTTCACATCTTTCTATCCTTTACTATCTAACTTCTTTTTCTTATTCTAATCTTTTTTCAATGTAACAAAAAAAAAAAGAAGTTGTACATAAAATGTATTATGAAAATATATATTAGGCACTTTGGTGCCATATGACTGCACTTACTTCTAATAAAATAAAATATTAAAAAAAAAAAAAAAAAAAGAGATACAGCGTGGAAACAGGCCCTTCGGTCCACCGCATCCATGCCGTCCACCAACCACCCGTACACTAGTTCTTTTGCATCTTACAGGCAATTTACAGATGCCAATTAACCTACAAACCCGCACGTCTTTGAAGTGTGGGAGGAATGTGGAGCACCCTGAAAAAACACAATGTCACGGGGAGAACGTGTGAACTCCACACAGGCAGCAGCCGTGGTCAGGATTGTTCCCGGGTCTCTGGCGCTGTGCCATCCTGTAGATGTGACAGTACTTGCCATGTTACGGCCAAACAGGCCGTCTGTTATCCTGCCATTTAATACTTTCCTCCTTGCCATCAACCATGCAGACAAATATTGCGCTATCTGCCTACTTGTTTCAGCCCTTTATGTTCAGATACAATTCACATTACCGTCCCCATATCATGTAATATCTGTGTTTTACACAGCACACGTACAGCACCAGAGACCCGGGTTCGATCCTGACCAAAGCTGCTGCCGGTGTGGAGTTTGCACGTTCTCCCCGTGTGTTTTCTCCGGGTGCTCCATTGACAATTCCTTTCATCTCAACGGCTGCTGAATCAATTGTCACTTCAGCAAGACCATATAACCATATAACAATTACAGCATGGAAACAGGCCATCTCGACCCTTCTAGTCCGTGCCGAACACATATTCTCCCCTAGTCCCATATACCTGCGCTCAGACCATAACCCTCCATTCTCTTCCCATCCATATAACTATCCAATTTATTTTTAAATGATAAAAACGAACCTACCACCTTCACTGGAAGCTCATTCCACACAGCTACCACTCTCTGAGTAAAGAAGTTCCCCCTCATGTTACCCCTAAACTTCAGTCCCTTAATTCGATGTCATGTCCCCTTGTTTTTGAATCTTCCCTACTCTCAGTGGGAAAAGCTTTTCCACGTCAACTCTGTCTATCCCTCTCATCATTTTTAAAACCTCTATCAAGTCCCCCCTTAACCTTCTGCGCTCCAAAGAATAAGGCTCTAACTTGTTCAACCTTTCTCTGTAAGACGAAGAATGCTTACCCACCACAATAATCTACAAATACAATGCAAGGTATAAAAGGGGACAAAGTTACCAGTCTCAAATCTCCCGCTGCGTGGAGCACAACCGACAGATTCTCTTGCAGTGCCATTCCCAGCTTCACGGTCTGCAATCAAAAGGTAATCAATAGTCGTCTGTAAGTGGGCAGCCTTGTTCAGGAGAATTTAAAAGCAGTTATCCAACTGATCAATCACTCTGTCAATATTGGGCATTCTTTGTCTCTATTTGGAGAACTTGCTGTTCTATTTACTCATTCTATTTATTATGGCAATACAAATGTTCATTGGTCACATTTCTGTGCAAGCAACAAACTGCTGAATTCTCACAATTCAGTTAACTCTTGCTGTCTCCTCCCCGTCCTACCTCCCCCTCTGCCCTCGGGTTCCTCCTCCTCCTTTTTCCTTTCTTCTCCCTGCCCCCATACCCCCCCCCCCCCCCCCCCCCCCCCCCCCCCCCCCCCCCCCCACCACCCCCACCACCCCCCTACCCCCTATCTGTCTGAAGAAGGGTTTCGGCCCGAAACGTTGCCAGATTTTTTGTGTCTATCTTTGGTTTAAACCAGCATCTGCTGTTCCTTCCTGCAGATGAATACAAAAGCAATTGGTTAGGTGAGGTGGCTCAGCAAGGTAAACAGGTACACAAAAATGCTGGAGAAACTCAGCGGGTGCAGCAGCATCTATGGAGCGAAGGAAATTGGTGACGTTTCGGGCCGAAACCCTGAAGGAAATAGGCAACGTTTCGGGCCGAAACCCTGAAGGAAATAGGCAACGTTTCGGGTCGAAACCCTGACGGAAATAGGTAACGTTTCGGGTCGAAACCCTTCCGGGTTTCGGCCCGAAACGTTGCCTATTTCCTTCACTCCATAGATGCTGCTGCACCCGCTGAGTTTCTCCAGCATTTTTGTGTACCTTCGATTTTCCAGCATCTGCAGTTCCCTCTTTAACAAACTGCTGAAGGAACTCGGTGGATCAGGCAGTATCTGTGGAGTGACAGGACCGATGGCATTTTGGTTGGGGCTCTGCTTTGTTCCATGTGCATCGACTCAAACTGGTGGTGGATCCCACCTGTAATATTATCTATCCTTTTCCGTCACAGATGCCTCCTGTCCAGCTGAGTTATCCAGCAATATGTATGCTCATGCCTCTCATCAAATTTCTGTATCATAGAAACATAGAAAATAGGTGCAGGAGTAGGCCATTCGGCCCTTCGAGCCTGCACCGCCATTCAATATGATCATGGCTGATCATCCAACTCAGTATCCCCATCCCTGCCTTCTCTCCATACCCCCTGATCCCTTTAGCCACAAGGGCCACATCTAACTCCCTCTTAAATATAGCCAATGAACTGGCCTCAACTACCTTCTGTGGCAGTGAATTCCAGAGATTCACCACTCTCTGTGTGAAAAATGTTTTCCTCATCTCGGTCCTAAAAGATTTCCCCCTTAACCTTAAACTGTGACCCCTTGTTCTGGACTTCCCCAACATCGGGAACAATCTTCCTGCATCTAGCCTGTCCAACCCCTTAAGAATTTTGTAAGTGTCTATAAGATCCCCCCCTCAATCTTCTAAATTCTAGCGAGTACAAACCGAGTCTATCCAGACTTTTACACATGGGAAACCAAAGGGCAGGTAGATGTCCTTGTTTAAGGAGAAATGTATTGAATTGGATGATGAGGTTTTCATGAGGAATGATTAAACAACTCAGGTTTTAGTTTATTTTGGAGATGTATGCCCTTCACCTACCGAGTCCGTGCCGACCAACAATCACTTATACACTGGTTCTATCCTACACACCAGGGACAATTTGCAGAAGCCAATTAACCTACAAACCTGGACATCCTTGGAATATGGGGGGAAATCCACGTTGTCCCAGGGAGAGTTTGCAATCTCTGTACAGACTGCATGTATAGTCAGGATCAAACCCAGGTCTCTGGCCCTGTAAGGCAGCAACTCTACAGCTGCATAACTGCGCCATCCGCAATGCGGTGTTCATTGGGGAATAGATGAGCGAGAGATGATTTTACTGAAGTGTACAAGATGAAGTGGTGATGGTTGAGAGCTTCAAGTTCCTAGGTGTCAATATCACCAACAATCTGATCTGGCCCAACCATATTAACGATACAGCCAAGAAAGCACACCAACAACGCGACTGCCTCAGAAGGCTACAAAAATTTAGCATGTACCAAATGGCATTTACAAATTTCTACAGATGCAACATCCAGTGGGCGGCACGACTCACGTCGCAGCGACCTCTGCAGTCCGTCTGTCTTTTTATTATTTTTTGTCTTGTTTCAATGTAGTTTTTTTTTTTTTTTGACGGGGTGTGTGTGTGGGGGGCGGGAAACTTTTAAAATCTTTCCCCTGCACGGAGAACCCGACCTTTTCCTTGTCGGGTCTCCGTTATCGTTGGGGCCGAGCACCGTGGAGCGGCCTCCAGCAGGAACGACCTGGAGCTCCAGTCGCGGAGCTGCGGAGCTACTCACCATCGCGGAGCTGGCCGAGTTCGGAGTGGGAGGAGCGGTGGTGGCGCGCTGCTGCAACCCGACCCCCGGAGATTCGGAGGCTCCAACCGCAGGTCCGGTGGACAGGAACACCGGGAGCTCGCAGGTCCCTGCTGGGAGACCGCTTTTCTGGGCTTCCGCAACGGCGACTTCACCCGCCCGAGTTGCGGGGTTGAAGAGTACCTGGAGCGGGGCCTGACATCACCGCCCCGCGTGGCTTCAACGGCAGTGGGACTTTGCTAGCGCCCACCAGGGGTTCCAACAACAAGACCCGGAGCGCGGCCTTGCATCACCCGGCGCGGCGTTAATGGCCACGGGACAATTGCCATCGCCCGCCGGGGGCTTTGACTGTGACATCGGGAGGGGAATGGGGAGTGCAGGGGAGGGATAAGTTTTTGCCTTCCATCACAGCGAGGAGGAGATGCGCAGTGATGGATGTCTGTGTAAATTGTGTTGTGTCTTGGGTCTTTTTCTTGTGTGTATGATTGCAGAAACAACATTTCATTTGAACCTCGATGAGGTTCAAATGACAAATAAAATTGTATTGTATTGTAGAACGCAAGGAATGACAGCTATTCTGCATGTAATTGCAGAAAGTCGTTGATACA
Source organism: Leucoraja erinaceus (assembly GCF_028641065.1). Lineage (NCBI taxonomy): Eukaryota > Metazoa > Chordata > Chondrichthyes > Rajiformes > Rajidae > Leucoraja > Leucoraja erinaceus. The sequence continues at coordinate 4,463,914 of NC_073412.1, read as the reverse complement.
GCCCAGTCCATCAGGCGGTCACGGTGGCGCAGCAGTAGAGTTGCTGCCTTACAGCGAATGCAGCGCCGGAGACCCGGGTTCGATCCCGACTGCGGTCTGTACGGAATTGTACAAATTGTCCCTAGGTCGGTGCAGGGTAGTGTTAATGTGCGGGGAGCGCTGGTCGGTGCAGACCCAGTGTATCTCTTGGTTCTTGGTTTCTTGGTCGTCCAAAATATTCCAAATTGGAGGTGGTGGGAGGGAGGACTTAAGCCAGAAATAGTTTTTGGGAAGAAAGAACTACCTTAAATGTAGTTGCATCTGGTTAGGTAACTATAGTTGGGTGGAGATTATTCTATGCTTTAATTGTGCGGGGGAAGAACGAATTGCTGTACACATCTGTCTTTGTAGCTGGGATCACAAATTGGATCGAATACCCTCGTCTGCTCCTAATTGGTTTGGGTTTGGTGTAGGTCTTGTAGTCTATGTCGAGCTGACCATTTAACATTTTGTAAAAACAGGTCAAACGGTGAGCTTCACGTCTGTCTGTTCCACCCCGACCAGTGAATTCAGAAGTTTGGTGACACTCGCTTCTCTCTCTCATAGGTGTTAGTAACAAATCGAGCTGCCTGTCTTTGGACACGTTCGATGGAAGAAATGTTTTTATTTGTATATGGGTCCCATGCTGCAACTGCGTAGTCCAAATGAGGTCTAACGGGGGTGAAGTATAGCTTCTCCTTGACAGAAGTTGAACAATGATGAAAGTTGTGCTGCTCAGAAAATTTAGGACACTTGTTGCTTTCTAAACTAAACTCAAACTAAACAAACCGGTCTCCACCCGCCCATCAACTCCATCTACACTTCCTACTGACTTAGGAAAGCAGCCAACATAATCTGTTAAATGCCCTGACATTCTTCTCACCACCCCCATAAATCAAAAACATGCAAATGTTTGAAAGCACATACCCTCAGACACAAGAACAGTCGCTATCCTTTGGCACAATGTATCTCACTGCAGCTCTTGCACCTTGTTTGTATCACCCGATGTACTTGTGTTAGGATCAGCCCAGATTTACATGCGAGCCAAGTTTTGACTGCATCACATTACATGTGATCATAATAAACCAATAGCAATACTAAATCAACATCCACCTCCAAAGCTAAAACATTATTAACTCTGGGTAATTTAATATAATAAATATCATTGTTGGTGCGGTTTCACATCTGTAACAGAGTCTATGTAGTAGAGCCAATTTTCCAAAGATTTTTAATTAACTACACGTGTCTATACTGTTTTATTGTCCTCCTCAAATTGTTCCCTGTCCCTGGAGGTAGGAGTTTCCGGTGATAGGTTTGGGAAAGTGCGATGTTGAGTTTCAATTACTTAGTACATTGGCTGTGCTGTTACCATGGGGGAGATCAAGTGAAATTGAATCTCTAGAACCCTGTCCCCAGTGTTCTGTTTGCAAATCCCAGGGAATCGCAGCTGTGTCATGATAAGGTGCTCTGTAACGAGGGCTGGTACTGCCTGCTACAACCTAGACCACAAGGTGCCAATTGACATAGGTGACTGACTGGATTCTACAAAGAGAAGACACGCCAGTCAATAGACTTCCGTGTTGTGTCTTGGTGGGGGAAAGAAAAGACCAAACCCCTTATTTTTCCAAAACAATCACATGTGTCTGACACAAAACTAAAACAAATTGAATGCTTTGGCTCACAAAAATGCTGGAGAAACTCAGCGGGTGCAGCAGCATCTATGGAGCGAAGGAAATAGGCAACGTTTCGGGCCGAAACCCGGAAGGGTTTCGACCCGAAACGTTACCTATTTCCGTCAGGGTTTCGACTCGAAACGTTGCCTATTTCCTTCGGGGTTTCGGCCCGAAACGTTGCCTATTTCCTTCGCTCCATAGATGCTGCTGCACCCGCTGAGTTTCTCCAGCATTTTTGTGTACCTGTTTACCTTGCTGAGCCACCTCACCTAACCAATTGCTTTTGTATTCATCTGCAGGAAGATTCAGATTCAGAACTGCAGAAGGAACTGCAGATGCTGGTTTAAACCAAAGATAGACACAAAAAATCTGGTGTAACTTAGTGGGTCAGATAGCATCTCTGGAGAAAAGGAATAGGTGACGTTTCTGAAGTCTCTCCAGCATTTTTGTGTACCTTCGATTTTCCAGCATCTGCAGTTCCTTCTTAAACATAAATGCTTTGGTTGCCTGATTTCTCTTAAGAAAAAAATTGTTTATGCCGTAACTACTTAAAGGAATACTTATATATGCTGGAGGCACTACTAGTAAACTCATGCAATATTTTTATAAGCCACACTCCCCTTTTGGCTTTCACCATTTCTTTACTACCACAAGTTCATTGTGTTGATTTAGCTGAACATATTAGGTTATTCTTTAACATGGCTTTGTGCTATTTCATAGCAAACATTTGATTATCATATGTGACAAATAATCTGCAGATTATCACATTTATCTCTGAATATTTAAATTAGATTCTTTTGTTGATATGGAATGTCTCAATTTCTAATTCATAATCTCAACATAAAAGCGCATTTTTCTTACTCAAATGTATTTATCTCCATTTAGCAGAAAGAGACTATTCTGATTAATTACATGTCACACAAACACACACTCACTCACACATACATGATTGATGATGTTCAAACACCAAGTCATTAGCTTGCACACTGCTGGGCACAACTTGGGTTCTGGTTGTTGTTTTGCATGTTCAGCAGTTGGTATGCAAAGGTTACAATACATTTCATTGCACAAGATCACATTGCCCTGACTTGTCCCACCACATCATTGCTAAACCTGCCTAACTCGATGAACAGAATAATATTTACCTAAAGGTTGCTCCGAACTACAGTTCATAGTAAAATTATCCATGGCCATTGAGATGGATGAAGTTCCACCTCTGTCACCAACATAAAATCCACTTTAGTCATAGAGTGATACAGTGTGGAAACAGGCCCTTTAGCCCAACTTGCCCACACTGGCCAACATGTCCCAGCTACACACAAAATGCTGGAGTAACTCAGCGGGACAGGCAGCATCTCTGGAGAGAAGGAATGGGTGACGTTTTGGGTCGAGACCTTTCTTCAGACCACAGCCATGTTCCGGCTTCACTAGTCCCACCTGTTTGTGTTTGGACCACATCCCTCCAAACTTGTCCTATCCATGTACCTGCCTGTTTCTTAAACATTGGGATAGTCCCAGCCTCAACTACCTCCTCTGGCAGCTTGTTCCATACATTTTCCTCAGTTTAAATTTGTATGCAGACCACCTGATGACTGGAGGTTTCTTGGTAAATATTTTCATGTTCCAAGCTCAAAAGAGAAATCATTTCCATGACTTAACCCAACAACATGCCTCATCCTTATGGTCATTAACAAAGGCATTCCAGCTATCTATGTTGTAGGAAGGAATCTATGTGTCTATATAAATGGGCATTACTAATAACCATATAACAATTACAGCACGGAAACAGGCCGTCTCGGCCCTACAAGTCCGTGCCGAACAACTTTTTTTTCCCTTAGTCCCACCTGCCTGCACTCATACCATAACCCTCCATTCCCTTCTCATCCATATGCCTATCCAATTTATTTTTAAATGATACCAATGAACCTGCCTCCACCACTTCCACTGGAAGCTCATTCCACACCGCTACCACTCTCTGAGTAAAGAAGTTCCCCCTCATATTACCCCTAAACCTCTGTCCCTTAATTCTGAAGTCATGTCCTCTCGTTTGAATCTTCCCTATTCTCAAAGGGAAAAGCTTGTCCACATCAACTCTGTCTATCCCTCTCATCATTTTAAAGACCTCTATCAAGTCCCCCCTTAACCTTGTGCGCTCCAGAGAATAAAGACCTCACTTTTTCAACCTATCTCTGTAACTTAGTTGTTGATTACTCCGATTCATCACTCTCTTATTCCCTTCTTCTTTTTAATTCATTCATGAGATTTAGGTCGTAGGGATAGAAGTTCTTGCCATTTTCATTTACCATTATTAGAAGACAATGTACTTTCTTGAACCATTGCAGTTCTCTATGGAAGGTCTTTCAGTGTTAATGTTTGCAGTTTGATGATTCAGATCCAAAAATGATAAAGGTATTTAAGAAGGAACTGCAGATGCTGGAAAATCGAAGGTACACAAAAATGCTGGAGAAGGAAATGGAGCTAAGGAAATAGGTAACGTTTCGGGCCGAAACCCTTCTTCAGAAACCTTCTTCTTCAGTCTGAAGAAGGGTTTTGGCCCGAAACGTTGCCTATTTCCTTCGCTCCATAGATGCTGCTGCACCCGCTGAGTTTCTCCAGCATTTTTGTCTACCTAATGATAAAGGTATGATGATTATATTCAAGACGCTAATTGACTTGGAGAGAAGTCTTCAGGTGAAGAAGACCCAAAATGCATCTGTCCATTCCAACCACAGATATGGCCTGGTCAGTTGAGTTCCTCCAACACTTTTTTTCCCCAGCAACTGCTGTCTTCTTGCGTATCCACTCTTCAGGTGAAGGTGTTCCTGTATCTCTGTTGCTATTGTCCTTCTTGGTGGTAGTTTGAAAGGTATTGTTTGTTTGCTTGTGTGAGCAATCGTGGTGCATTTTGTAGATAGTGCCTGGAATTACTGCCACATAAAAGCAGGGGAGGCTCAGCCAGTGAGCATATTCAATCAGAGAGAGAGATTGACTTTGATTATTTAGGAAATTAAGGAACGTGAGGTGATCCATGAAGGTAGCATGGAGGTAAGAGGGCAGCTATGCCACAGCAGACATGAGGGGTCAGGTGAGGGGTCAGGGGTCCTATCTGGGACCCCTGACCCCTCATGGGCTCAGAGGGGATAGAGCCTTTTCTGTTGTTGCTCCGGCACTCTGGAACACCTTGCCGTTGCACATCAGACAGGCCCCCTCACTGTCCATCTTCAAATCCACCCTAAAAACTCATTTTTATTCTCTGGCTTTCGACACTGGCTGAGACATTGCTCCTGTTTTTAGTGCTTTTAATGTCTTTTAATTTTTACTGTTTTATAGTGCTTTGTTTTACGGTTTTTAATGGTTTGTAATAACTTCTTGTCCATGAGTTCTCATGTACAGCACTTTGTGGCAACTGCAGTTGTTTAAAGTGCTTTATAAATAAAGTTATTATTATTATTATTAAGTTATTATTATTAAACATGACAATAAACTCTCTTGAATCTCGAATCTTGACTTGCATTTCATACATTTTTATGAAAGTTTATATATATTTTTTTTGTATTTTTTATTAGAAGCAATGTACAGTAGTATAAACCGTGGCATACGACATAATACATTTCGTGTACAACTTCTTGTTTTAAATTTAACAATAGAGAGGTCACAGAAGAAAGAAAAAGAGAGTAAAGGAAAGAGTAAGGGAAATAGTGATGTGTCGTTTGTAGAAGAATAGAGAGAAGAAACCCCATAGAGTTGTAAAAAACAAAAAAAAAGGAAAAAAGAAAAAACAGAAATGGGATATACCTACTTCATATCTTTCCACACCCCTCACCCAGTTCAGAAACGGTTAACTTCTAGAGTTGTGGTGCACCATATTATGCTTGTAATAAATCGATGAAAGGAGACCATATCTTTAAGAATTGCTCTGATTTTCCTGCTAGGACCAATCTCATATCTTCAAGATGTAGCATCTCAGACATGCTTGTGATCCACATTTTAAGCGTTTGGGGTGGGTGCATGTTTCCAAAATTTGAGTATACATTTTTTTTGCCATGATCAAGCCATAGCTAAGGAAACGTCTTTGAAACGAAGTTAGCTCGGAGCAGGCTTCCGTTGTTCCGAAAATAATCAATTCCATGCTGGGGTCCAATTTAATTTTAAATAGTTTTGTCAAGATTTCAAAGATTTCTTTCCAAAATTTATGGAGTTTTATGCAGGAGACGAAGGAGTGTGCTATAGTTTATGAAAGTTTATATACAGAAGAGATGTGTTGTGATTGAGAACTAAAGGCATTGACATAAAAGTCCAGGTTATTTATCTTTACAAACTATCTTTATTTCCTTACTTTATCTTCAAATTAATTATGAGACAATATTTTACAATTATTATATCATAGAAGCTGAAACATCAATTCCATTGTTTGACCAAACTGATTCTCCCCTCATAATATCATAATTGCAATACACATACCCCTCGTTATAACAGACCATGGTGTCCCTTATTGCAGATTGCCCACTATAATCGAGTAAGGAATTCACTCCAACCAGCTACAGTTCACTCCATGAAACAACAAGTTGTTTTCAAAAACAAAAGTTCTTTTGACCAGCAAAAAACGTATTTTGGTTGCTGAAAGCTAAAGTGCCAAAAAAGCTGTTCAAGAAGGAACTGCAGATGCTGAGGAAGGGTTTCGGCCCGAAACTGTGCCCATTTCCTTCGCTCCATAGATGCTGCTGCACCCGCTGAGTTTCTCCAGCTTTTTTGTGTGCCAAAAAGCTGTTAGTTACGTTGTTCAATAGAGTATCACTGCACAAGAATTGATCGAAGATCGATTGCTTGTCAATTTCCATGATCTTCCACAGCAGCTTGTGTTCTTCAGGAGACAGTGGTGTTTGATTGCTGTGGGGACACTCCATGTGCTATAACCAATATTGGTTATAACGAGGTCCATAATAACGAGGGTTATTATGGACAGTAAGAATTCCCACATCATGCTACATTAAAATTATTAAAATTTGCACTCAGGAGCCTGAATAGTACATGATCTAGAAAAAAGCTAAAAGCAAAGTTCAAGTTGTGCAGTTGGTTACTTGGTCTATATAAGCAATTAACTCCATTGACATAATTTGCAGTGACACCTGGACCCCACTATAAGTAGCTACCCTTTATCTCAATCTAAACCAGTGGTTCCCAACGTGGGGCGTACGCCCCACAGGGGGGCAATTTGATTTTTAAGGGGGGCAATTGAGCGCGACTGAGGAGGTCTGGGTCCAAATTTTTGTTTGATTTTTTAAAACAATTTTTTAGTAATTTCTTGCTCAGAACTTTAACTGTCTTTTGTTGATTTCATTTTTCTTTTTCATGGATGCCATGTTCTTTTGAAGCTTGTTTAAACCAAGGTATTGGCGTTTTAAGCTTCTTCAGCTGAAACGGAGTTCACTTTTTAAATGATAAGAATTATATATCACCACATGGGGGGGGGGCATCAGGATTTTAGAGGTGATTAGGTGGGGCATGGCCAAAAAAAGGTTGGGAACCGCTGATCTAAACTGTCATTCGTTATAGAATGGGTGCATTTGGTTGCTATTCAGTGCAGGGTGTTTGACAATCAAGACATTGAACCTGGTCGGGAATTGCTCTGCCAAGGACAAGAAGGCTCTGCAGAGAGTAGTGCGTTCGCCCGAACGCACTATGGGAACTTCACTCACCCCCCTGCAGGAACTATACAACAGGAGGTGCAACTCCAGAGCAAACAAAATCATGAGAGACCTCTTCCACCCCTGCAACGGACTGTTCCAGCCGCTACGGTCAGGCAAACGCCTCCGTTGCCATGCAGTGAGAACGGAGAGGTTGAGAAGGAGTTTCTTCCCAGAGGCAATTCGGACTGTAAACGCCTTTCTCACCAGGGACTAACTCTACAGAACGTTTTTCCTTCTATTATTTATTATGTAAAATAATATGTGTGTTATGGTTGTGTTTATAATTTGTTTGGTTGTTTTGTTGTTCCGCGAGCATTGCCACTTTCATTTCACTGCACATCTCGTATGTGTATGTGACAAATAAACTTGACTTAACTTGACTTGGTCTCAATGTTACGGTCTACTGAAAACATTGCTCCTCCCTACACTCCTATTTAGTTTGGAGACATAGACAAACTGCAGCAAGCAATTCAAAGTACCACACAATGCTGCCTCCACAAATCTTTAAATCCATTATCAATGGATTCCGTCAAGCCAACATCTCCAGCATTACGTTTCCGATCATGTTCAACCAGCTCCAGTGAGAGGGACACATCAAAAGTAATGCCCAACACCAGATACCCAAAACAAGCACTCTACCCCCTTCTCCATCACAACTGAGAAAATGTTTCAAGGATGTTGTCAGTGCTTGCTGGAAAAAAATTTAAACAGCCTCACACATTCATGGGAATCTTTGGCCAGAGGCCTCCCAAAATGATGGAGAGTCATACAGGAAGACACCAAGCACTTTATATCTCTTCAATGGAACCAGGCGGAGGCAAAGTGCCAACACAGAAGGACACGGGAATCCAATCAATCCATTCTCCCAATCTATCGATATCTGCCCCAGCTATAGATTTCCTGCAAAGATATTAGCCAGAAACGTCAAGCAATGAGATCATTCTTGACTTCGGGAAGAGGAGTTTAGAACATTATTTAATGGGTGCTATGGCATCTAAACTAATCCCTGATTTTCCTTTGCATGTAATTGATGCGATTTAAAATAAAAGTAGCCATTAATGTATAACTAATAGGGTCATTTTTGTACATTACGTGCCCAATTATCTGCGAAATCACCTTTGTAAATACCTCTCCCAATCTCAAATCGGTCATTGACTGCCAAGTAGTGATAACTGTAAGCAAATACACAAAAAGGTTTTCAGGGATTCTGGTCGCTGGAATCGCATTTCAGCATAATCTTGATCCCCACACCTTCCTTTGTGGTTTCAAAAGCTTTGATAGCTTCTTCCAAGGGAAAGCGATGTGTGACCAGAGACTTCACATCAATTTTCTTTGAAGCCAACATATCAATTGCCACAGGCCACCTAGATCAATCAGAACCAAGGAAAGATAACAATGTATAACTTTACATAGCCATGGAGAGATTATTTCACCTTGATTATTTTCCATTTATCACACTTGAACTACAGATTAGCTTCACAATGAAATAACAACAGCTACAGAGAGCCTTCAATAAAAGGAAAAAAAAGACTTCCAAAGTGTTTCACATTTGGTTTAAGATGGCATCAAGCAAAAGAAAGTTTAGGACAAATGGGTGTTTTCCTAGAATCGTTGTCCATTTAGCCCATGAGCCAATTTTCTTTCAATTCAGATGCAAAGCTATTGTTAAATTAGAAACATAGAAACAAAGAAATTAGGTGCAGGAGTAGGCCATTCGGCCCTTCGAGCCTGCACCGCCATTCAATATGATCATGGCTGATCATCCAACTCAGTATCCTGTACCTGCCTTCTCTCCATACCCCTGATCCCCTTAGCCACAAGGGCCACATCTAACTCCCTCTTAAATATAGCCAATGAACTGTGACCTCATCTACCCTCTGCGGCAGAGAGTTCCAGAGATTCACCACTCTCTGTGTGAAAAAAGTTCTTCTCATCTCGGTTTTAAAGGATTTCCCCCTTATCCTTAAGCTGTGACCCCTTGTCCTGGACTTCCCTAACATCGGGAACAATCTTCCTGCATCTAGCCTGTCCAACCCCTTAAGAATTTTGAAAGTTTCTATAAGATCCCCTCTCAAATTAAAATCTTCTGTTTAAAGATGCCTGTGGCTAGAAGCACATCACTAAGATAACTAGTTAGTCTTGTTCTTCACTCTTACAGTAAATACTTCCTCCTTAAAATCAATCATACAAACATGGATTAAAAGCAGTAGTAGGCCATTCGTTTGATTGTAGCAGATCTACTTGTGATCACAACTCCTGCCTTTCACCCTCTTGCTTACTAATAACATATCCACCTCTGCCTTAAAAAAAAATCATAATCCCCCCACCATCACGTCCTTCTGACAGTTAACTGATTAGTTTTGGATGCCACATTCATGTCGTAAAATGTTTATTTTACAAGTTTAATATAATTTACTTGAGTTTGTACTCAGTGTCGCTATTTATGAATCCCAAGATCCCATCTGCTTTCCCAATTTGGCACTTTCAAGGACTTATCCACTTACATACCAGGCCATTGTGCCAATTAGTTCCCTAAGCATTTACCATGAGTATCACTTCACACTTCGACAGTATGTGTTACATTTCTCTGCAACTTGCGTGCCTGTTTTGTTTACTTGCAATCTATTTATCCTGTTTCCGATGTTTCCGAGCTGTGTTGTCTACAAACGTAAAAATTGATTCAAACTGCTGCAAAAATATCAATCTGTTTGACGGCTACGGAAGTGAAGCACTCAAGTGAGATGCATATCCAGAGTCACTAATACAGGTTGAGATAGTTAGTCCAAGCATTTGTCCTCACACCACATTGTCCACCATTCTGCAAAAAACAACTGTGGGTCTGTTTCCACACTGTAAAGTCTGATATATTTCAAGATGTGTAAGTTTTTAAGTTAATGGGCTTCTGTAAATTGTCCCTAGTGTGTGGGATGGGATCGCATAAAACTAGTGTGAATCGATGGTCAGCACAGACTCGGTGGACCGAAGGGCCTGTTTCCATGCTGCATCTCTAAACCTCAGAACAACAAAAAATGATGCACAAACATAACCCAAGCATTAACTCCATCCCTATGTTTCGCCCATTCCTTCTCTCTTCCTCATTCATTCCACTCTATCCGGCGGCTGTCACTCTACTCAACAACGTACCTCGGTGACTGCCAATCACCACCCCCCCCCGGACACTTTTTATTTTTTTTAATTCAAATCGTTTGCTATGTCGCTCTTCCAGGGAGATGCTAAATGCATTTCGTTGTCTCTGTACTGTACACTGACAACGACAATTAAATTGAATCTGAATCTGAATCTATCAACACACACTTCTGTCCCATTCTCTCTTCTGAACTTCTCTCTCCTGGCTATATTCATCTTTACCCCTCCCTCTGGCGATGTCTAATCCCTTTCATTAGACAGCCTTGATGTAAAACAAACTAAGAGACAAAGGTTAAAAAAAGACACTTGGACAGGAACATGGATCGGAAAGGTCTAAAGATGGGCCAAACGCGGGCAGGTGGGGCTAGTGTAGATGGGGCAACAATGTCAGAATGGGCAAGTTGGGCAGAAGGGCCTATATTAGTAAGTTCCATGCAGAACTCTAAATGATGAAAGACGTTTTTTTATTGCAAATAGGGCAGTTGCAAACAATTCTAAGATAGTTACATGACTATTTGTATTTATCAACTAGAGTTTGTCAGATCAAAAATGCTGAAGAAATTACACATCTGAAACTTTCTTCTGGTTGGCAAATGTAACTTTTGGAACATGAAAGACCTCTGGTGAAGTTATGTGAATTAAATGAAGCACAGGAAAATTCTCCACTAGTTCATTGTAAACCTATTGAAACTATGGAATGTATGAATTGTTATTTAGTACTTACGTGTTGCAATATCTGAATACCCCACGGATATCTATCTCACGAATTCCCACTTCTAATATTGGAATATTTGCAAAAGGTTTGCCCAAACCAACCAGAACCAAAACGCCGCCAGACTTTGTTGCCTGTGAAAGCAAGCAAAATACACTTGATAAATTAAAATCTTCATTCAACATTTCCAGTAATCATTAAAATGCGTGCCAAAATTCTTCCAATGTATGCAACTATAATCAAGATGATTAGATAACAGAAATGTTTATTCAACATACCTTTGTGAAAATCTATTACAAATCATGCTTTTTAAATTTCGTATAAAGGATACAGAAATATTACAAAATCATCCAACTGTTTCCACAAATAAAATAATATATTAGATTAAGTAGGAGTACATCAAATGGATGCAGGATTGTGACTGAAAGAACAAGATGGCTCGTCAATTCTGGGCTGATTTTCATGTCAGTGATCAAGAATATATCACATAGATCAAAAACGTAGTAATTTGGGACATAAATCTGTGTAGATTTAGTAAACTGTGAAGTATGGGTTATAATTTAGTAAACTGTGAAGTATGGACATTCTTGCCATAGAGGGAGTGCAGAGAAGGTTCACCAGACTGATTCCTGGGATGTCAGGACTGTCTTATGAAGATAGACTGGATAGACTTGGTTTATACTCTCTAGAATTTAGGAGATTGAGAGGGGATCTTATAGAAACTTACAAAATTCTTAAGGGGTTGGAGAGGCTAGATGCAGGAAGATTGTTCCCGATGTTAGGGAAGTCCAGGACAAGGGGTCACAGCTTAAGGATAAGGGGGAAATCCTTTAAAACTGAGATGAGAAGAACCTTTTTCACACAGAAAGTGGTGAATCTCTGGAACTCTCTGCCACAGAGGGCAGTTGAGGCCAGTTCATTGGCTATATTTAAGAGGGAGTTAGATGTGGCCCTTGTGGCTAAGGGGATTAGGGGGTATGGAGAGAAGGCAGGTACGGGATACTGAGTTGGATGATCAGCCATGATCATATTGAATGGCGGTGCAGGCTCGAAGGGCCGAATGGCCTACTCCTGCACCTAATTTCTATGTTCTATGTAAAGAAATTACTAGCAGGAAGAAGCTACTTTCTCAGGGTAAAAGGCCAGTAGCATCTACATCTTCAGAATTAATGACGTATTAAAACAAACGAACTTTGATGCTGTCATTGGAATGTTATTACCTCCCAGAATATGTTCATGTCATCTTTGCAATCTATATCATGGCAACTGGATGGATGGGGGGGGGGGGGGGGGGGGGGGGGGGGGGGGGGGGGGGGGGGGGGGGGGGTGACATGACCAGGTCTTGTTTGGAAATCTGGTAGGAAATGGCTAAATTGTCATTTTTCAACATGGCAAAATCATCCCTGAACTCTTGAGGTCAGCAACTGATAGCTAACAAAAGGGATATGCCATCTTCAGCTCAGCTGCTAAGCCAGCTAAACAACTGTTTCCACTCACTGTTGCGTATTTTATATTGCACACTGACCAAATTCATTGAGATCATTTTCTTTAAAATTACATAGGTAATTTAATACTCGGTGGTACTCACATGAATACCCGCTTGCATACATATTTCCGCCCCAGTGCACTCAATAGATATATCAGGCATTGCTCCACCAAGGGCTTCCTTCACTTTTTGGCTCAGATCCTTGGCACTTGTGTTTTTCTCTACGGCAATGGTGAAATTAGCTCCCATCTGCTTTGCCTTTTTCAGTCGGTTTGGTGACAGATCTGTAATAGAGTAGCGTGTTTCCTTTACCAGGGTTACATCTGGGAAAGCCTTACAATGGCAGTATACAGTGCCCTCCATAATGTTTGGGGCACAGACCCATCATTTATTTCTTTGCCTCCGTACTCCACAATTTCAGATTTGTAATAGAAAAAAAAAATCACATGTGGTTAAAGTGCACATTGTCAGATTTCATTAAAGGGTATTTTTATACATTTTGGTTTCACCATGTAGAAATTAACGTTTAAACATAGTCCCCCCCATTTCAGGGCACCATAATGCTTGGGACACATGGCTTCACAGGTGTTTGTAATTGCTCAGGTGTGTTTAAATGCCTCCTTAATGCAGGTATAAGAGAGCTCTCAGCACCTGGTCTTTCCTCCAGTCTCAACATGAGGACCAAAGTTGTGCCAATGAAAGTCAAACAAGCCATTATGAGACTGAGAAACAAGAAACAAACCTAACCTTAGACTTATCAAAATCAACTGTTTGGAACATCCTTAATAAGAAAGAGAGCACTGGTGAGCTTACTAATCGCAAAGGGACTGGCAGGCCAAGGAAGACCTCCACAGCTGATGACAGAAGAATTCTCTGTATAATAAAGCAAAATTCCCAAACACATATCCGACAGATCAGAAACACTCTTCAGGAGTCAGGTGTAGATTTGTCAATGACCACTGTCCGCAGAAGACTTCATGAACAGAAATACAGAGGCTACACAGCAAGATGCAAACCACTGGTTAGCCGCAAATGTACGATGGCCAGGTTACAGTTTGCCAAGAAGTACTTAAAAGAGCAACCACAGTCTGGAAAAAAGGTTTTGTGGACAGATGAGACAAAGATTAACTTATATCAGAGTGATGGCAAGAACAAATTATGGAGGAGAGAAGGAACTGCCCAAGATCCAAAGCATACTGTAGTGACAGATTTCCATGGCTACTACATACCACATCATCTGTGAAACATGGTGGTGGGGGGTTGTTATGGCCTGGGCATGTATGGCTGTTGAAGGTACTGGCTTGCTTATCTTCATTGATGATACAACTGCTGATGGTAGTAGCATAATGAATTCTGATATGTATAGGCACATCCTATCTGTTCAAACAAATGGCTCAAAACTCATTGGCCGGCAGTTCATTCTACAGCAAGTCAATGATCCCAAACATACTGCTAAAGCAACAAAGGAGTTTTTCCAAGGCTAAAAAAATTGTCGATTCTTGAGTGGCCAAGTCAATCACCCGCTCTGAACCCAATTGAGCATGCCTTTTATATGCTGAAGAGAAAACTGAAGGGGACTAGCCCCCAAACCAAGCATAAGCTAAAGATGGCTGCAATACAGGCCTGGAAGAACATCACCAGAGAAGACACCCAACACAACAACTGGTGATGTTCTTGAATCGCAGACTTCAAGTAGTCATTGCGTGCAAAGGATATGCAAATAAAACTTTAATTTACATGACATTGCTGTGTCCCAAACATTATGGTGCCCTGTGTATTATAGACTGTGTATATAACACTGCTGTAATTTCTACATGGTGAAACCAAAATGTATAAAAATAGCTTTTATTAAAATCTGACAATGTACACTTTAACCACATGTGATTTTTTTCCTATTACAAATCTCAAATTGTGGAGTACAGAGGCAAATAAATAAATGATGGGTCTTTGTACCAAACATTATGAAGGGCACTGTATAATCTACCTTTCAGGACAAATGCAAAATATTTCAGGCTGCAATATTTATGGCTGAATAAAAAAACTTGGAACTGCATTTGCTGGTTTACATAAAAGGACACAGAGTGCTGAAGTAACTCAGCAGGTCAGGCAGCATCTCTGGAGAATGTGGATAGGTGACATTTTTGGTCGGGACTATGGAACAATAGATTGGAAGGGGTTCGGCCCGAAACGTCGCCTATTTCCTTCGCTCCATAGATGCTGCTGCACCCGCTGAGTTTCTCCAGCATTTTTGTGTACCTTCGATCTTCCAGCATCTGCAGTTCCTTCTTGAACACAATAGATTATGGTTATCTACAACCAGTCAAATTTAATCAGCCTCAAGCACTGCCTCGAGGACATAAAATGTTGGATGCCACAGAACTTCCTCCAACTAAACGAGAGCAAGTCTGAGGTCATCCTACTCGGCATTTACGACCCCATAAAACGATAACAGGCAGCCTTGGAAGCCTAACCCCCTTAGTCAAACCGCACGTCAAAAACTTTGCCGTGATATTTGACTGTATTAAAGTTTGACAAGCAAGTCAACTCTGTGGTAAAAGCTAGTTTCTTCCAGCTTCGTACAATAGCTAAAATCAAACCATTCCTCCAAAGCGACGACCTTGAAAAAAATCATCCACGCATTCATCAGATGTGGGGATGGGGGGGCAGGAAGAAGAAAGGAAGATGCGGAGACAGTGGGCTGTGGGAGAGCTGGGAAGGGGAGGGGAAGGAGGGAGAAAGCAAGGACTACCTGAAATTGGAGAAGTCAATGTTCATACCGCTGGGGTGTAAACTACCCAAGCTTAATATGAGATGCTGCTCCTCCAATTTACGGTGGGCCTCACTCTGGCCATGGAGGAGACCCAGGACAGAAAGGTCGGATTCGGAATGGGAGGGGGAGTTGAAGTGCTGAGCCACCGGGAGATCAGGTTGGTTATTGCGAATTGAGCAGAGGTGTTGGGCGATATATATGTGTTATGTGTTTTCTCCCACATGTCAAAGTTTCATCAACTACATAAACAATTGTATTGCATAAAAGAACATAGGTTCTGAAAGCACGCAATGAGTTAAGAGCATTCTTTTGTCCTAGAATTTCTTGTGTACTTATGACAAATGATGACAAACAACATACCACAGATCAAAATCTGAGATGCTCCCATGGCCTTGCAAACAAGGAGATTCACAAGTCCAATTGTTCCTTAAAATATAAAAAAAAAAGACATGTTAGAAACTCATTTGGCCAGGAGAGGGCGAATTACTAAATTTCTCTCCTTCCAAACCCCCCCCCCCCCCCCCCCCCCCCCCCCCCCCCCCCCCCCCCCCCCCCCCCCCCCCCCCCCCCCCCCCCCCCCCCCCCCCCCCCCCCCCCCCCCCCACCCCCCCCCCCACCCCCCCCCCCCCACCACTTTCCTGCCTTGGTTTCACTTCCTCTTTCGTGAGGCGTGCACACCCTAAATTTTTGGACAACTTGTTCTAAATTTTTGGACAACTTGTTCTATTTGATCTTCCGTTTGTGCACGTCGAGTTGATTGCATTAGTCAAAACAGGGCGGACCAGGTGCAGGTTGCAATCTTCCACCCCCCTTGGCTTCACAATACACAACTTTTCAAACTCACCTCACATCTTCTTATCTCTGGCCTTTGTTCCAATCTGCCCGTCAAAACCACCCTCGTCTATATCAACCCATTACCTATACCCTGCCTCTCCCCTTGTCAGTTTTCTTTTCCTGCCCCCCCCCCCCCCCCTACAAGCAGTCTGTGGAAGGGTCTTGACATGTTACCTATCCATGGTCTCGAGAGATGCTGCCTGACCTGCTGAGTTACTCCAGCACTTTGTGTCCTAGGGAATTATTATTAGCAACCTGAAACATCTGATCAACATTTCCTGTGAATAATTACGTGACCATCTGATTAGACTGTGGGTTCGTGATCTCGACTGGGAACAAAACTCACTATGTTCCCCTGCCTAAAATTGCCATAAACAAAGAAAGAATTACTTCCACAAAAAAGCTGGAGAAACTCAGCGGGTGCAGCAGCATCTATGGAGCGAAGTAAATAGGCAACGTTCCGTGCCGAAACGTTGCCTATTTCCTTTGCTCCTTAGATGCTGCTGCACCCGCTGAGTTTCTCCAGCTTTTTTGTGTAACCTTTGATTCTCCAGCATCTGCAGTTCCTTCTTAAACAAAGAATTACTTCCATTTGATGAATTATAGAAATACGATCTATGTAAAGTTTAGTTTGTATTGATTATGGCCTTCAATACATGTCCACACATGCAAGTAACAATAGATTATATCCCTCCAAAGTAGCACACAGTGACAATTTGAGAGGCACCATATATTCAGTAAAGCAGATAACCAAACAGATCTGATTGTGCAAACTAACTCGTGCTGGGGTTTCAAAATAAAATTACAAAATTAGATAAGAAAGGAACTGAAACACCAAGAATGTTAATAATCTCTTATGTAATTAATTATACTGGGGCAGCACAGTGGGGGCTAGCGATAGATTTGTTGTCTTACAGTGGCAGAGGAATGGATTGGATCCCAACTACGGGTGCTATACGTATGGAGCTTGTACGATCTCCTTGCGACCACATGGGTTTCCTCCCACATTCCGAGGATATGCAGGTTTGTAGGTTAATTGGCTTAACATAGAAACATAGAAATTAGGTGCAGGAGTAGGCCATTCGGCCCTTCGAGCCTGCACCGCCATTCAATATGATCATGGCTGATCATCCAACTCAGTATCCCGTACCTGCCTTCTCTCCATGCCCCCTGATCCCCTTAGCCACATCTAACTCCCTCTTAAATATAGCCAATGAACTGGCCTCAACTACCCTCTGTGGCAGAGAGTTCCAGAGATTCACCACTCTCTGTGTGAAAAAAGTTCTTCTCATCTCGGTTTTAAAGGATTTCCCCCTTATCCTTAAGCTGTGACCCCTTGTCCTGGCTTCTGTAAATTATCCCTCGTGTGTAGGATAGAACTAGTGTACGGGTGATCATTAGTCGGTGTGGACTTGGTGGGCTGAAGGGCCTGTTTCCATGCTATATCTCTAAACTAAACTAAAACAATTAACTGCTTACCTGCTCCTAATATAAAAACTTTGCTGCCAATTGTTACTCCTCCTCTGCGGCAGGTATGAATAGCAACGGAAAGAGGTTCAACTAAGGCACCTTCTTCAAAGCTCACAGATTCAGGGAGCCTGAAATGAGCAAACATAAAAGTTTCCTGTCAAAAGATGACCATGATTGAAACAGAGCAATAGACAATAGATAATAGGTGCAGGAGTAGGCCATTTGGCCCTTTGAGCCAGCACCGCCATTCAATGTGATCATGTGCTTCATTCAATAAGTATCCAGACCAGATTGTTGGACAGACCTCATATATCCTGGATGGAAAATTGCACACGGAACTCACCATCTCAACTCTAATAGGCGTTTCTGCGATTGGACACCAATTTCTGAAATACAACATTAACCTCAATTTCTCCATGGTTTTAACGCAAAGTGGGTTTTAAAATAATTGACGTGGATGAACTCAAATTGTTCCACACTATATCCCATCCACCATGACCTTGTTTATTCACTTCATTTATTTAGCTCTTTGCTCATCTCATAATCTGGTGTTATCTCCCTGAAGCATTTCTGCATGTTCTTCTCAATTCTGCTTTGCATCATCAGCAAATATGGAAATACAGCACAGGGGACATTGGTATAGATTGTGAAAACCTAGGCCTCCAGCGACAAACCATGTGACACCACAATGAACAAAGCCTCCCAATCCACAATTGGGCACATTATTTCCTACTCTATTTTCTGTCTGTTAACCAACCTTCAACTCGGATCATCAGCACAATTTCCCTCCCCTTTGCAATCCAATCCAATTTTGTGTTATATTTTGTGTGACACGATTAAAAGGTCGTCTGAAAGTCCAAATACACCACATGAAATGGTTCACCCTGAACCTTTCTACTTGTTCCAACCTCAGAATATTCCAACCGAAATGTCAAACATGATTTTGTTTTCATAAATTCATACGATCTATTCCTGTTTTCTAAATGCTCATCTAAATAATGTGAGATAGCTTTGAAAACATAATTACATTAAACTCAGATATGCGTGCAAGGTGCACTCTTTTAAGAAGAGCACAATAAAAGCTGATCATTCAAACCTGAATTCCCATTTCTTTATTACTTGCTGGGATAAATAAGAATTCGATCAGATTAAAATTTTAGATATGCAAAAGATTACAGTATTCACACATGGGAGTGGTTGAACATTCCATCCAACTGAGTGAAACTGCCAGGATCATTTCTCAATGTAAAACTCACTTGTAGCAATAGTTGGCATTGTGCAAGTTGTATCGGCAAAGTTGCCCATCATCAGGAGGAGTTGCAGAGAAAAAAACTGACGGGGAGAGGTTGTACCGTCCAATTCTGCAATACTCATCATTTTCCCTTGGGACCCCCGGTTCAATTGCAACTCTGTCACCTGTAGTAGAGATAATGCTAGATCACATAATGTAAACACAGCAATATAGTGATATACCGTGTGAATCATACCCTGAGCAAATTACCTCAAAAGATAGACACAAAAAGCTGGAGACACAGCAAGCTTCTCTGGAGAGAAGGAATGGGCGACATTTCGGGTCGAGGCCCTTTTTCAGACTGGAGAAGGGTCTCGACCCGAAACGTCACCCATTCCTACTCTCCAGAGATGCTGCCTGTCCCGCTGAGTTACTCCAGTTTTTTGTGTCTATCTTCACATACATTGGCATCTGTCGTCATAATAATACTTATTGGATTAGTGACTGACCTGGTTTAAGATGTTGGACTCCAGATCCCACTTTAAACACAGTTCCTGAGGCTTCATGTCCCAGGACCATTGGTTTTCTCAGAATAAAATCTCCAATTCCTCCATTTTGCCAAAAATGGACATCAGAGCCACAGATCCCGACTGAATGCATTTTCAGCAAGACGTCTGAAAGGACCGCATAATTACCAACAATTAAAATCTCGTAAATCCTGTATATCAACTTTGGCCCCAGTTAGAGACGTCATGGCAACTCCGTAGAAACGATTTGTCAAAATAAAGAACTTTAATGTTAGATTTTTGAGGAGAAAACACTCACACGACGTTAAAACAAAAGGCTTTGTCACAATACAGTAAAACACACTTGAAAGAATGCTGATGTTGTAGCCCCAGAGGCTGTAAATAATACAGAATTAAGTAAACCAACTCACCATTTCAAAGAACCATTGATTCGGATCCAATCAGGTTTGCAACTCTGCCACAGAACTGAAACATCTCTTATGAATGTCACTAATGGCATTCTTTGTGATTGCGACACAGATGATCTATTCCTTCTCATCCTCTTGGCCAGTCTGAAGCTTTTTTACATGTCTAACAACATCATTCCTAACTGTTGTCTAATTGGGTGGGAAGACGTTCATTTGGTTCCATTTGTGTTTCTCTTAACCTACTCAGCTTTCTCTTCCAACACTGTTATCTCTGCTAATCCTCTCTCTCAAAAGAAAATACAGTATCATTGTCCATATGTAAGCTGATGGCATCCAACTTAACCCCATCATTATATCTTTTGAGTTTTCACTTATACCCAATTATCAGGCTGAGAGAAGTTCCCTAGTCATTGCCCGTGCATCTGAATAAAGCAGTTACAAACTTGCCAAAATATAAAACTGCTAGAGAAGATTATTAGTACATATAATATACTATATTGCTATATATAAGAGGGAGTTAGATGTGGCCCTTGTGGCTAAGGGGATCAGGGGGTATGGAGAGAGGGCAGGTGCGGGATGCTGAGTTGGATGATCAGCCATGATCATGTTGAATGGCGGTGCAGGCTCGAAGGGCCGAATGGCCTACTCCTGCACCTAATTTCTATGTTTCTATATCCATGGAATAAGCAAGAGCCCTAATGGCCAAACCATCTCTCAACTATGTATCTGCATCAATTCTACTGCTGCAGCTCCAGTCCAAAGCTTTAATACCTTGAGACATCCCTTGTCCGATCTACTTCTAGTTAGCTTTGATCTTATTGCTTCCAAACTATGGTATCCAAAACTATTGGTGTTGTGCTTTAGGTCCTATTCACCTATGCTGTGGTTTCAAATCCCTGTATACTCTTTATCACCCTCAGGCATGTAAACCTCAAGGAAGTCCGTTCTTTCCAAATCTGATGAGTGGCCATATTTCTGGTTGCATAAGATTTGGAATTTCCTCATCAACTTATTTGCATCTTGGCCTTTCATTCCTTCTTTTATGCACTCCTTAAAACATACCCATGACTATGTTTCTGGTTATCTTCCCCAATATCTTCTCCTGTGGCTTTGAGTCAGATTTTGTTTGATAATATTCACGCTAAGTGAAGGCGTTGTACAAATAAAGGTCACTTTTTGTTGAACCGGCTTGAAATCTTTTTCTGGTCGACACAGATAGAGGTAGTCATGTAGAAACTGTTGAAACCAACCCATGAGATAGGCAGTAAAAGCTGTGAAAAGATTAGTCTTCCGAAGAAAATAATTAGAAACAATTTATTTCCAAGTTAAATAAGGTAAACATTGCATAGTGAAGCTTAACATATTCTTTACCATGTTGTGCAAAGGCAAGATGTACATTTCGAGCTACAAATTTAATTGCCTACGTTTATCTAAGTCTTAGAAATGAATCATCTTAATAATGCCTACATCAGACCACATACAGTGTAAGGGTTTAGTCAAAGGTGCAATTCACAAAACTATCCATGGGTGATACAAATTTATATTGGTGCCATTTTAGTATAGCATAATCCTTCAGTCAAATAGTAAGTTCATTTTAAACGATTTTTTAAAACAATTTTAACATTTTGATAAATACAGTTGCCCAGTTTCTTTCTCAAGAAAATGTGATTAGAAGTCATTTTGTTCCTGCTAGTCATAAAATGCACTGAGACAAAAGATTGAACGTCACAGTTCTGCATTTTCAAATCTAACTATACATGGCTGCAGTCCTGAGTGATTGTCTTAATAGTTTAATTGTATTGGAATTCCATCAGATTAAACCTTTCACAAAAAGCTGCACCCCTCATATTAGATTTAGATTTCTCAATAGACAGTAAAATGTTTTGCACAAAAATGAAAAAAATTCTCAGGATTACATTATCTAACAGGGAGGTTTACTTAAAAGCGGAAAAAATTGGAGGCTATTAATTGGGAGGTTAGAACTGGATGATGATACAGATGAAAAGCTTTTGGGCACAGACAGAACCAGAATTGTCAAGTTTTAACACTCCACAGTTATTGCTTAGTCTGCCGTGTATCTCTAGTGCTTTCAATTTTTATTTCAGATTCAGTAATTTAGCTCGATTTAGAATTTAGTCACGAACTAGACGTCTATATATTATAGCCCAAAATTTAATGTATACTTATTTTAAGTTTCAGTGACAAGTATATGAATTATTAAGGCATGAAAAACTTACCGTTAGGACCTGGTTCTAGAATTGGTCGATTTTCCTGTGAATAAAACAAGGATAAAGGAGCGTACTTGAGAAAGGTTTGAACCATGTTGGTTGTCTCAAATATTATAACCTCTAATTTAAGTCACAAATAAAGTGGAATGATAAGCAGTACAGGGCACCCATGTTTATTTATTTGAAACTTTAAGGCAATTATGAATTACCTCCATATTGCGATTAGGATATGGTTCTAGTCTTTTGGATTTTGAGCCGAGTGAAATGAACGTTGTTATTCATTTGTATTTCATCTTGCAATTAAGTCCATTAATTTGAATGGTTCAATATCACCTTGCAAGCTATAAAATCTGTACATTTTGGTGCTCATAGGCATGTAAGAGAGAATGAATTACAGCAAATTTTACGGGGGCGGGGGGGTTGGGATTGATATGTCTTCACTGAGACTAGCAGGAGTTGCATACAAGACTCTTTCCATTGTGCTTTCACAGACTACTAGCAAGAGGTATTATTTTCTAGATATTTTTTCCTTCACTTTTAATTGCTACAAAGGATTTAACTTCCAACATAATTTCTGGTAAAATGTTCTGTTTCTTAACAACTTCTTATGAGACATTTTTCTTAAACCCTTACTTTGTTCTTAGAAACATAGAAATTAGATGCAGAAGGAGGCCATTCGGCCCTTCGAGCCTGCACCGCCATTCTTATGATCATGGCTGATCATCCAACTCAATTCCCGTACTTGCCTTCTCTCCATACCCCCTGATCCCTTTAGCCATGGGCCACATCTAACTCCCTCTAAATATAGCAATGAACTGGCCTTAAACCTTTGGCAGAGAGTTCCAGAGAACCACTCTCTGTGTGAAAAAAGTTCTTCTCATCTCGGTTTAAAGGATTTCCCCCTTATCCTAAGCTGTGACCCCTTGTCCCTTCCCCAACATCTTTAGGTTCTCAGTTCTCAAAACAGAAATGTGAACAAACATTAGAGATAACCAAAACTTTACCTTCTCAGTTCTAACAATTGTCAAACCTTTGATGTGTCCCATTTGAACAAAATGTCAGGGTCGTGTGAAGACTTATAGAAGTTATTTTTGCTCTACCATTCCACGCCCCAACAGTTTGCAGAGCCAGCATTCTTTTCTTGAATCTTACAATTTTGTAGACCCTAATTTACAATTAAAAAATTCTCCAGCACTGTCTAACAAGCCTACTTTAAACATGTTAATCTAACCCTTTGTATGTAGCATATTAGATAGCATAAAGTATTAAGTACTACAAAATTATTAATGGTACCGAGAACTAATAAGTATTTGTAGTAAGTGTGTTTTGATATTCTTTTAATGAATTCTTTAATATCTTGACAACAAAAGATCTCTTTTTTTTAACCAGAGTTTTGATATCTAATCGCAGTCATGACAAATATTTACAAAGTTAATGTGTGAACATGTTCTAGGAACAAGTGGGATCATTTATGAAGCTTGTTGCACAAGCCAAACATGTGATAGTTATACTGCCAATTTTTTTTTTCAGCTAAAAATCAAAGAACCATGTACAGACCATTTCCCTGCCACTGTTCTAATAGACGACACATCTTCTCATGTATGTCTAATATCCAACATCCATTCCGAAGTGTTTAATATTAAATGTAGCTGAACACGCTATCCTTCACTTTTCAATTTTAAAGTAACAAGGTAAGAATTTGATAACTTTATTAATTATCTTTCTTGATTAGTACTGATGTCAGAGGTTATGGGGAGAAGGCAGGAGAATGGGGTTAGGAATGAGTCTTGATTGAATGGTGGAGTAGACTTGATGGGCCGAATGGCCTAATTCTACTCCTATCACTTATGGCCTTAATGTTCTAGTAATTACCAAAATAAAATAAAATCCTCTAATATTTATGTCAAATTTAGAATGTTACAAGAAGCTTGATCATATATTATCAATGAGGAAAAAGTTCAATTATATACTGCCTCTGTATTTTTCGTCCCCCTCCAAAAATCAGTTTTATTCATCTCACTTTCTGTAGTTCTTAAGGCATAAAATGAAATAAGATAAAAATTAGTTACCAGTCTCAGATCATTCTTTTCATAGAGCACCACAGACAGGTTTTCATGCTGCGCCATCTTCAATCCTGCAGATTAAAAATGTTTGTCGTTCACTTGTACCCTCAGCCAATGACCGATTCTAAATGAGTCCAAAGGCTCTTTTATTACTAACCGGATCCTTGAGCTGAAGCCCGAAATGTGTGCTTTTGCCAAATAGAAACATTTAAATAATATTACACAAGAACGAAGCATAATAGGAATTTAGATGCATTTCACCAATTACAGAGATCTGTGCACTAGTTATAAATAATGGACTAAAACAATGAGTGAGGCCTGAACTAAATTTAAAATACTATGATCAAATGAACTCCTTTCATTCTTCTCATTTTCTTTTGCCCACATTCACAGAGGCATAGAGCCATGCAGCATGGAAACAAACCTTTCAGCCCAACTCATCTATGCAGACCTAGATTCCCCATCTAAACTAATCCCATTTGGTTCTTATCCCTCTAAACCTATGTACCTCAATTGTTCATAGGTTTCCTTTTTAAAACACAACTTCTGCAAAACACAAACTGTTGGAATAACCCAGCGGGTCAGGCAGCATCTGAGTATAGAAGCTGGGATGTAATGTTAAAATTGTACAAGGCATTGGTGAGACCAAATCTGGAGTATGGTGTACAATTTTGGTCGCCCAATTATAGGAAGGATGTCAACAAAATAGAGAGAGTACAGAGGAGATTTACTAGAATGTTGCCTGGGTGTCAACAACTAACTTACAGAGATAGGTTGAATAAGTTAGGTCTTTATTCTCTGGAGCGCAGAAGGTTAAGGGGGGACTTGATAGAGGTCATTAAAATGATGAGAGGGATAGACAGAGTTGATGAGGACCAGCTTTTCCCTTTGAGAATAGGGAAGATTCAAACAAGAGGACATGACTTCAGAATTAAGGGACAGAAGTTTAGGGGTAATATGAGGGGGAACTTCTTTACTCAGAGAGTGGTAGCGGTGTGGAATGAGCTCCCAGTGGAAGTGGTGGAGGCAGGTTCATTGGTATCATTTAAAAATAAATTGGATAGGCATATGGATGAGAAGGGAATGGAGGGTTATGGTATGAGTGCAGGCAGGTGGGACTAAGGGGAAAAAAAAGTTGTTCGGCACGACTTGTAGGGCCGAGATGGCCTGTTTCCGTGCTATAATTGTTATATGGTTATCTGTGGAGGAAATAGATAAGTGATGTTTCGGGTCAGGGCCCTTCTTCAGACTGAAATTCCCTCATTCATTCTTTCCACAGGTGCTGAATTACTCCAGCACTTTGTGTTTCGCTCAAGATTCCAGCATCTGCATGTTCTTGTATCTTTGCTTTGATCTCTTTACCAAAATCAAGCCATTTCAAATGTATGCAAGGTAAAGAGTGAAACTATTTTCACTGTTTGAAAATGCAACAGGACCAGTTTCACAATTTCTGTCTTTCCAAAATCATGTGATGTCCCACACCCCGTTTGGAATGTCTGAAACCGGTTCTCAAACCACCCGCATCACCCTATATCAGAGAGTTGTATTTACTGGTCTCCATTCTCCACCCTAATCATTTGCATTGAATAGAATACATCTGATTTTATAATTGCATTGCCTTTTAGATTCACTACAAATCCACATTTTAAATAAAATCTAGTTTCTAAAATTAAAATGTGCCCAACCCCTTGTTATTTCTCCTCTAAGTTTTATTTCATGTATATTCGCCTCTAAATATCTTGTACTTTACCTACAAATCTGTCAATTGCTCTGAGACAACTGCAGGAGATTGTCACATCTCTGGTTTGGAAACAACTATTGGTGTTTACACATGGTGTTTACTTTAGTTTCGAGCTACACGGTTGCTTTGGGCCGCCGAGTCCATGTCATGCAACAATCACCCGTACACTAGTTCATTACGACACATTAGGGACAACTTACAGAAGCCAATGAACCTATAAATCGGCTAATAATGGGGAAAAAAGCTTATACTTAAATTCTGGAAAAATGCGCCCACATTGAAACATTACATCTGGAAGAGATGAGATTCCTCTTAGCAGGTAAAGCAGACCAATTCCAAAAGACGTGGTCTATGTTTCTGGACCTATTACAAGTATGAGGTGCAATAGTAATTAAAAAAATAAAATAAATAAATGGTATCAGGACCTGGTAACGGGAGGTAAAACAACAAAAACAGACTTGGTTGGTAGTCCCCTTTCTGCGGAGTTTAATGTTATAATAGAGCAATTGTTCCTATTTTCTTTTTCTTTCTTTTCTAGGGTCTACTTTCTCACTTTACTTCCTTCTCTAACTTCTTATCCAAGGGGCTTTCTTTTCCCAACACTCTTGCACTTCACGACTCTTGCGCACTTTCTTTACTTTCTTTACCTCTATCTTTTTCTTAAAGCTCAAAAAAAAAATGAAGCGGAACAAGAAATGTATTAAGATATATGTGTTGTGTAGTATTGTAATTTACCGTACTTCTAATTTAAAAAAAAAAACGATAAATCTGCGCGTCTTTGGGATGTGGGAGGAAACCGGAGCATCCGGACGAAACCCACGCGGTCACAGGGGGAACATACAAACTCTGTACAGACAGCACCCGTAGTCAGAATTGATCCCTGGTCTCCGCCACTGTAAGGCACCATCTCTACTGCTGCGCCACCCCTTTATTAGAAACATAGAAAATAGGTGCAGGAGGAGGCCATTCGGCCCTTCGCGCCAGCACTTCCATTCATTGTGATCATGGCTGATCGTCCCCTATCAATAACCCGTGTCTGCCTTCTCCCCATATCCTTTGACTTCAATAGCCCCTAGAGCTCTATCTAACTCTCTCTTAAATCCATCCAGTGACCTTGCTTCCACTGCCCTCTGTGGCAGGGAATTCCATACATTCACACCTCTCTGGGT